>NC_046163.1:76878052-77148377 GCF_011064425.1 Rattus rattus
CCCACAATACTGTGTTCCTTAGTCTGAATCCAGAAAAGCTTGTATCTTGCACTCTCTCCCAGAGTGATAATATAACAATAAAACTCAAAGTCACACCCATCATGAAGACTAAACAATTTTTTAAGAAGTAAGCTAAACAATGAACCTGATAGGCTTTTGTACTCTTTGATATCATGAAATTAACCCAACATTCCCGTGGAGCCCATGGTAAGGGAATCCAACCTTCCTGTTGTGGTAAATATCCAAAATAACCACAATCCCTTGCTAGTTGGCATCAACAAGCCATATGGACTTCAGCAGGATAATTCATAAAACAAACCAAATGCTTTCTATCAATTCCAATAACAATAAGCAACATATCAAAGCAGGAGTTTTGCCCAAAATATCTCAATCTATTAAGCTCTCTACCTGGAACCACAGATTTTTATTTAACCTTAATAACTTCTATTATATATGTCTGCATTCACTCTCCCTGGTGTTACAGACATTTATCACAACTCTCTACGTTTAGTTAGTTGCCAGTTTTTCCCTATCTAAGTTCAGAACCATAGATGAAAATCACCATGTGATTCGGGTAATCTCTTTACTCTCCTAAAAACAAACTTAAACAACTTCTATCAATTCTAAAACCATTAATCAACATAAATCTCAGAACTTTTGCCCAAAATATCTCAATCTGTTAAGCTCTCTACCCGGAGCCACAGATTTTTCTTTAACCTTAATAACTTCTATAATATATGTCTTCATTCACTCTTCCTGGTGTTACAGACATTGATCACAACTCTCTACTTGGAAGTAGTGACTAATTTTTCCTTATCTATGTTCTGAACCATAGATGAAAATCCCCACCTGATTCAGGTAATCTCTTTACACTCTTCTTTCTACAAACAAACTCAATCACCTTTTAATAATACCTGTAATTAAGAAGTAGTTGTCTAACTAGGATTTCAACCCAAAATTCCCATGGAGCCCACGTTAAAAAGAATATGAGTATCCTGAATGATTATCTAAACAACTTTCTTTAAAAAGCAGCTTTTAATCTGTAGCTCTCTGAGCTGCCATTACTTATCACACAGCAGGGGACATTCAGTCTGTCAGCCCAGTCTGCTTCCCTGTTTCTTTGTTTGAATTCTGCCCTTAAGATATCACTTGACTTAACATGGCGCCCACCTCCTCTTAGAAAATAAAAACTTTCAACTCTTAGGATTAATAGTTAATTCTTGCCCATCACATTGCTTCGCCATCTGTTGCTGTAAAAATATAAAAATAAAAAAAAATAGGTGTCTTTTACCTCACTAGGTCCTGTACCGCGGTGCCCCAAGTTATCTACTAGATATCTTGTTGGAAACACATCCTAACTCCCCGGCGGCCCAGACCAGTCCACACTCCATTTCGCTTAAACTATCTCATAAAAGAACACACAACACAATAATGTTTGACCTAGTTGATAAGATAGTTTGCCCTCTTAAACATACATAATCTGGTACCATCCCTCCCTTAGGAATATTGATAACAACCTGTAAATAAACAGAGGAGAATCTTAAGGTACCAGCCATACTGCCATGCAATGGCTTCTCTGCAGAAATATGTTCCTTCATCACTTAGTAATGCAGTTTCCAATTCTTCCATGTATGAATGCATGCACCCAGTTTTCACACATAGAGTTGGGATGCCCTCTTCAGTTTTAGATGTGAAGCAAGAACACAGGCAAAGGGGAGTTCACAAGACAGGAAATTGCAGATTTTTTGATGTTCACAAAACTCCCTTTTTGATTTTAAGATAGGATTACTTTGTGGAGGTCTAACCATCCTAGAACAATCTCGGCAGACATCCAAGATCTCACAGATCTGATTCACCTGATCTGCTGGGATTAAGAGTGTGGGTTATCATCACACTGCAACAAACTCAGTTAAGGTGAAAGTTATATAAATTAGAGCATTATTGCTTAGTATTAATGTAGTTGAAAATAAAGAATTCAGTTGTGTCAGTGGAAAAAATATATAACTCATGATCAAGAGCAAAATTGGAGTCACAGAAAAGGCTTAATAGTGAAGAGAATATACAGTTCTTACAGAGCACCTGACTTTAGTACCCAGTGCTGGGTTCAGATTTTTCACACCAGCATATATGACTAATCACAGGCTATAGGACACCTTCTTCTTGCTTCTGAAAGAACTGCAATGATATCTAAATGCACATATAATTTAAGTAGAATCAAAAGCTTTCAGAAGTGAAAAAAATATTGGATATTTCATTTATTCACATTTCAAAAGTTGTCCCTTTTCCCAGTTTGGCCCCCAGATTCTCCCTACCACTTCCCTCTGATTCTATTAGTGTGCAGCCCCACCCACCCACCAGCTCTTTCCCCTCTCCTCACCCTCCCCCCAGCCTTGGCATTCCACTACACTGGGGCATTGAGTCTTACCAGCACCAAGGGCCTCTCCTTCCATTGATGTTTGACAATGCTATCCTCTGCTACATATGCTCCTGGAACAATGGGTCCCTCCATGTTTACTCTTTGGTTGGTGGTTTAGTCCCTGGTAGCTGTAGGGGATATGCTTGGTTGATATTGTTGTTCTTCCTACAGTGTGGCAAACCTCTTCAGCTACTTCAGTCCTTTCTCTAATTCCTCCATTGGGAATGACTTGCTCAGTCCAATAGTTGGCTGCAAGCATCTGCTCTGTAATTTATAGGTTCTGGCACAGCCTCTCAGGAGACAGCTATATCAGGTTCCTCTCAGAAAGCACTTCCTGGCATCAGCAATAGTGTTAGGTACAGGGAAATATATCCCCAGGTGGGGCTGTCACTGGATGGCCTTTCCTTAAATCTCTACTTCACAATTTTTCTCCAGATTTCCTCCCTTAAGTATTTTGTTCCCCCTTTCAAGAAGCACTGAAGCATCCACTCTTTGGTCTTTCTTCTTCTTGAACTTCATGTGGTCTGTGGATTGTATCTTGGTTAATCCAAACTTTTAGACTAACATCCACTTATATGTGAATGCATACTATGTGTGTTTTTTTGTGACTGGGTTACCTCACTAGGCAAGATATTTTCTAGTTCCATCCATTCGCCAAAAAATTTCATGAACTCGTTGTTTTTGATAGCAGAGTAGTATTCCACTGGATAAATGTACTACATTCTCTGTACCAAATCCTCTCTTTAAGAACATCTGGTTTCTTTCCAGCTTCTGGCTATTATAAAAGAGGGTGCTACAAACATAGTGGAACATGTGTTCTTGTTGTAGGTTAGGTATATACCCAGGAGTGGTATAGATGAGTCCTCAGGTAGTGCTATATTCAATTTTCTGAAAAACCACCAGACTGATTTCCACAGTGGTTGTATCAGCTTGCAATCCCACCAAAAATGGAGGAGTGTTCCTTTTTCTCTACATTCTCAACAGCATCTGCTGTCACCTGAGTTTTTGACTGCTTTTGTCTTTCTGACAGGTATGAGATAAAATCTCAGGTTTATTTTGATTTGCATTCCCTGATGAGTAAGGGTGTTGAATATTTCTTTAGGTGCTTCTCAACCACTCAGCATACCTCAGTTGAAAATTCATTGTTTAATTCTATTCCCCATTTTTAATAGGGTTGTTTGGTTGTCAAGTACAACTTCTTGAATTCTTTGTGTATATTGGATATTAACCTTTATTAGATATAGGATTGGTAAAGATCTTTTAACAATTTTTTGGTTGTCATTTTGTCCTATTGACAGAATCCTTTGCTTATTGAAACTTTAAAATTTTATGAAGTCCCATTTACTGACGGTGATCTCACAGCATAAGCCTCTGGGGTTTTGTTCAGGAAAATTTCCAAAGTGTCCATGTGTTCGAGGTTCTTCTTTACTTCTCTTATTTTAGTTTCAGTGTATCTGATTTTATGTGTAAGTATTGATCCATCTGGTCTTCATGTTTGTTCAAGGAGGTAAAAATGGATTGATTTTATTTTTGCTACATGTTCAGCACCAGTTCTACCAGCACCATTTATAAAAAAATGCTGTCTTTTTTCCACTGGATGGTTTTAGCTACTTTGTCAAAGATCAAGTGAACATAGGAGTGTGGGTTTATTTATGGGTTTTAAATTCTATTCCATTGATTCACTTGTCTTTCCCTGTACCAATATTATGCAATTTTTCTCACTATTGATCTAAAGTACAGTTTATGGTAAGGGAATGGTGATTCTCCCAGAGGTTCTTTTATTATTGAGAATAGTTTTGGCTATTATGGGTTTTTGTTTTTCCAAATGAATTTACAAACTTCTCTTTCTAACTCTATGAAGAATTGAAAATGTGATGGATATTGCATTGATTTTGTAGAATGCTTTTGGGAAGATGGCCCTTTTTACTATATTATTCCTGCCAATCTGTGAGCATTTGAGATATTTCCATTTTCTGAGACCTTCTTTGATTTCTTTCTTCTGAGATTTGAAATTCTTGTCATAAATATTTTCACTTGCTTGGCTAGAGTCATATCAAGATATTTTATATTGTAACTATTGTAAAGGGTGCTGTTTCCCTAATTTCTTCCTCAGCTTGTTTATCCTTTGAGGAGAGGAAGGCTACTGATTTGTTTGAATTAATTTTATATCCTGCTACTTTGCTGAAGTTGATTATCAAGTTTATGGGTTCTCTGTTGGAACCTTTGGGGGGTCACTTAAGTATACTATAATATCATATCATCTGCAAATAGTGATATTTGGACTTCTACCTTTCCAATCTGTATCCCTTTGACCTTCTTTTCTTGTCTGGTTGCTCTGGCTAGGACTTCAAGTACTATATTGAATAAGTAGGAAGAGAGTGGTCCTTGTCTAGTCCCTGATTTTAGGGGGATGGTTTCATGTTTCTCTCCATTTAGTTTGATGTTGGCTACTAGTTTGCTGTATACTGTTTTTACTATATTTAGGAAAGGAACTTAAATTCCTGATTTTTCCAAGACTTTAAACATGAAGAGGAGTTGAATTTTGTCTGTGCCCTTTGGTTAGTCTGGCTACAGATTTATCTATCCTTTTGATTTTCTCACAGAGCAAGTTTTTCAATTCTTTGTATAGTTCTTTTTGTTTCTTGGTTGATTTCAGCACTGAGTTTAATTATTTCCTGCCTTCTACTTCTCTTAGTTGCATTTACTTCTTTTTTTGTAGTGCTTTCAGATGTGTAGTCAGCTGCTGGTGTATGCTCTCCTCAGTTTCTTTTAGAAGGCACTCAAAGCTATGTGTTCTTCCCTTAGTACTGCTTTCCTCATGTCCCATAATTTTGGGTATATTGTGTTTGATTTTTTTTTTAAATTCTAAAATGTCTTTAATTTCCTTTTTTCAGCCTTGACCAAGTTATCGAGTTGAGTGTTATTCAGATTTTATGTGTATGTGGGTTTTATGATGTTTTTGTTTTTATTGAAGACCAGACATACCCTCTTAGTTTTCTGATACAATGCATGGTATTGTTTCAATCTTCTTTTATCTTTTGAGTCCTGTTTTGTTAATCATGATTGGTTAATCATGTGGTCAATTGTGGAGACGGTGGTGAAATAGAAGGTTTATTGTTTTAGGATGAAATGCTGAATAAATGTCTGTTCAATACACTTGGTTCACAACTTCTGTTAGTTTCACTCCATCTCTGTTTAGTTTCTGTTTCCCTGATCTGTCCATTGATGAGACTGGAGTGTTGTTGTCTACCACTATTACTGTGTGAGGTATAATATGTGCTTTGAACTTTAGTAAAGTTATGAAGTGGGTGACCTTGCATGTGGAGGATAGATGTTCAGAATTGAGAGTTCATCTTGGTAGATTTCTTTTCTTTCCTTTTCTTTTCTTTTCTTTTGGCTGAAAGTCAATTTTATTTTATTCAATATTGGAATGAGTAATCCAGCTTGTTTCTTAGGACCATTTTCTTGAAATATTTAATCTGAAGTAGTGTCTGTTTTTGACACTGAAGTGAATTTCCTGTGTGTAGCAAAGTGCTGGGTCCTGTTTAAGTATCCAGTCTGTTAATCTAGGCTATTTTCATGGGGGAACTGAGTTCATTGATGTTAAGAGATTAAGGGCAAGTGATTGTTGCTGTTAATTTTGTTGTTAAATGTGGAATTATGTTTCTATGTCTATCTTTTTTTGGGTTTTTTTTTAAAAGAGAGGAATACATTCTTGATTTTCTAGTGTGTAGTTTTCCTCCTTGTGTTCCATTTTTCCTTTTATTATCCTTTGTAGGTCTAGATTTGTGAAAAGATATTGTGTAAATTTGATTTTGTCATGGAATATTGGTTTCTCCCTTTAGGGTAATTGAGAGTTTCATTGGATATCATAGCCTGGGCTTACATTTTTGTTCTCTTAGTGTCTGTCTGACATCTGCCTAAGATATTCTGGCTTTTATAGACTATGATATGTGCCTTGAGTTCCACTTTCCTTCATGACTTTTAACTTGAAGGGGTTTTGTATTTTTTTTAAAGGCCTTTTTAGCATCTTATGAGATGACACTGGATCTCATTCTTTGAGTTTCTTTATATTGTAGATTACATTGATGAATTTCCATATATTAAATCATCCCTGCAATCTTGGAATGAAGCCAACTTGATGGTGGCACATGATCTTTTGTATGTATTCTTTCATTCTCTTTGTGTGTTATTTTATTGAGCAATTTTGCATCGATGTTCTAAAGCTAGATTGTTCCTTTTTTTTTAAAGATTTATTTAAGTACACTGTAGCTGTCTTCAGACATACCAGACTAGGGTACCAGATCCCATTACAGATGGTTGTGAGCCACCATGTGGTTGCTGGGAATTGAACTCAGGACCTCTGGAAGAACCGCTGAGCCATCTCTCCAGCCCCCAGCTAGATTGGTCTTATATTCTCATTCTTTGTTAGGTCTTTCTGTGGTTTAGGTATCAGAGTAAATGTGGATTCATAGAATGGATTGGGCAGTGTTCCTTTTGTTTCTATTTATATAGGATAGGTTGAAGCATACTGGTATTAGATCATCTTGAAGGTCTTGCACTAAAAGCATCTTGCCCTGGGCTTCTTTTCTTGGGAGGGGGTGGCTTGGGAGATTTTTCATCTTTTAATGACTGCTTCTATTTTGTAGGTCTTTTTGGATCTGTTTAGATAGTTTATCTGATCCTGATTTAATCTGTCAGAAAAAACATCCATTTCATCTAGAATTTCCAGTTCATTTATTATTTGCTTTTCAAGTAGGATCTGATGATATTTTTGAATTTCCTTAGTTTTTATTTTTATATCTTTCTTTCCATTTCTGACTTTGTAGAGTCGATATGTTGTCTCTGTGCACTTTAGTTTGTTTGGCTCTGTGTTTATATATCTTGTTGGTTTACTCAAAGTACTTGCTCTTAGTTTTGTTGATTCTTTATAGCTTTCTCTTTGCTTATACTGTTGTTTTTGTTGTTGAAGATCTGCCTTAGTGTGTTGTGGTCTGATAGAATGAATGGCATTATTTTAATCTTCATGTATTTGTTGAGGCTTGTTTTATGTATGACAATATGGTCAGTTTTTTAGAATGTACCATGTGGTGCTGAGAAGAAGGATAGGATACAATGTTTTGTAAATGTCTGTTAAACCCATTTGGCTCAAAACTTCGGTTAGTTTCATAGTGGCTCTTAGTTTCTCTTTCGATGTCCCATTCATAGGTGAGAGTGGGGTTATTGAAGTCTCCCACTAATATTGTGTGATGTTCAATGTAAGTTTTGAGCTTGAGTAATGTTGCTTTTACAAATACGGTTACCCTTGCATTTGGTGTGTAGATATTTTTTTTTTAATTGACAGTTCATTTTATTGGATTTTTTTCTTTTATGAGTATTATGTATCATCTTTTTTGATAACTTTTGGTTGAAAATCTATTTTATTTGATATTGTAATGACTAATCCAGCTTGTTTCTTGGAACCATTTGCAAAATAAATAAATAAATAAATAAATGAATAAATAAATAAATATAAAAATAAGCCAAACTAACAAAAAACTACTTTTTTCCAGTCTTTTACTCTGATGTAGAGGCTGTCTTTGTCACTGATGTGTGTTTTCTATTTGCATCAAAATCCTAGGTCTTGTTTACATATACACTCTCTTACCCTATGTCCTTTTATTATGGAATTGAGTCCATTGATGTTGAGAGATATTAAAGGCCAATTATTTTCGGTTCTTGTTATTTTTGTTGCTGTAGGACATATTTTGTTTGTGTGGTTCTTTCCATTGGATTTTTCTTTTTTTTTTGTGAGATGATTTTCTTGATTTTTATTGTGTGTAGTTTCCCTTTTTGTGTAGGAACTGTTCTTTTAGTAGCTTCTGTAGGGCTGAGTTAGTAGATATATATTGTTTAAATTTTGTTTTGTCATGGACTATCTTTTTTCCCCATCTATGGTGATTGAAAATTTTGCTGGATATAGTAGCTTGAGTTGCCATTTCTGTTTTCTTAGGGTCTGTATGACATCATTGCAGGATCTTCTGGCTTTCAGAGTAACTGTTGAGAATTCAGTTGTAATTGTTATTGGTCTGTCTTCATGTTTCTTGGCCATTTTCCCTTACAACTTTTCATATTCTTTCTTTTTTCTGTGCATTTAAAGTACAGTTTTAGCCATTTCTTTCTTTCTTGGGCATTTTCTTCTATAATTTTCTTGAAGGTGATTTTTGGCTCTTTGAATTGTGAGTCTTCACTCTTTTCTATTCCTATAATTCCTAGGTTTTGTCTTTACATTGTATCCTGGATTTGCTGGATGTTTTGGGTTAGGAACATTTTGCACTCTGCATTTTCTTTGAGTGTTCTGTCAGTATCTTCTATGGTATCTTTTATGCTTGAGATTCTCCATTTTTATCCCTTTTATTCTTTTGGTGATGTTTGCATCTGTAACTCCTGATCTTTTTCCTAGGATTGCCATTTCCTGGTTTTCCTGTGTTTATGATTTCTTTATTGTTTCAATTTCTGTTTTTAGGTCTTGTATGGTTTTGTTCAATATATTCACCAATATATAGTTTCCTGCTTTTCTTTAACAGATTTATGTTCTTCCTCTTTAAGGGCTTTTCCCTCATCACCTCTGTTCTTTGATATTCCTTTAAGGGACTTATTCCTTTTCTCTGTAAAGTCCTCTATAATTGTCATGAAGTAGGATTTTAGACCAGAATTTTGCTTTTCATGTGTGTTTGAGCATCTAGGTACTGCTGTGGTGGGAGAATTGAGTTCTGAAGGTACCAAGTTGCATCTCTCTCTGCTACATATTTTCTTGTGCTTGCCTCTTATCATATGGTTAACTCTGGTGTTAACTGGCCTTGTTATCTCTCACTAGAGCCTGATTCTCCTTGTAAGCAGGTGGAGTTCTCTGATCTCTATTAGATCAGGGTTCTGTGAGGCAAACAATGCTGTTTATGGTTAGGGAGGCCTCATGTGTCCCTAGATAGGGGAAGCCCTCTCTGACTCTGATTATGGCAGATCTCCTGGGAGATGTCCGTGTCTGGGTGTGGAAGAGAAGTTGAAATGACCAGTCTGCCCCCAGCAGGAGTCAGACACCAGAATGAAGATGTCTCTAGAACAGAGAAGATATGTCCAAAGTCCTCTGACCTCCACTGGGGTCCCTGCTAGGGAAGGTATGGGGCCATCTCACCTGTGAGCCTGGTTATGACAGAACTTTTGGACAAGGTCACAATAGAAGTTACTATGTACAATACTAGGAAATGAATTGCCAAGCAGATGAATGGATTTAGTGCCACATACCTGTGATATTGGTATTTGAGAGGCTGAAGAAAGGGGACTACTTGTGCTACATAATTTAAGTACAATCATAGGAACATAAGTAAACAAGAAATGCAAATGTGAACTTATCGAGATGGTAACTTCTTGTTCCCAGAAGACAAAGAGAAACAGCATGAAGGCATGGAATACCCATTTAAACAGGATCTACAGGGAAAAACAGAGAGTCTATAAAATATCCAAACTGATTTTCCTTTAGAGGACTCCCAACCTGCGGACCTATTGCTCAAGAAATCTGGCAGTTATATTAGTTTTCCTTCTCCCTTCATGATGTATGTTCTAAAATCTCGAATTCTTTTTCCAAAAGGAACAAGCTTGGAAAAAGCTTGAACGACTGCCAGCAGGTCAGTTACATAATGAGATTCTGACTCAAGTAGACAAAGAACAACACCACTAGAACTATCTGGGCTACATAAAGAGGCCCCAATTCAGAAAATAAACAACAAAAGGAGAACAAAGGAGAAGAAAACACAGATAGGTAAATGGATGTAGCCTGCTATAAAAGAACAAATGAGGTTTGATTCTTAACATGTAGTCTCATGACAATGTACAGTGTGTCTAGAGAAATCAGAGAGGAAAGGGTGACAAACTGAGCAGAAGTGATTAGGATATTTTAGTTAGTTAGGAGGTGCTTGGAATGAGGAAAAGATTCCTGAAATGAAGAGTGGTTGTACAAAGTGTTGAATGTTCTTAGCACCACTTGACAAATGTTAAATTCCAAATGGTTGAATGACCAGAAGGGCAAAGTTTGTATGATGTGTATAAAATTACAAAAGTAAAATCACTTTTAAGAAAGTAGTCTAAGAAAAGAGTCACCTGTTGGGGATTTGGCTCAGTGGTAGAGCGCTTGCCTAGCAAGCGCAAGGCCCTAGGTTGGTTCCCAGCTCGAAAAAAAAAAAAAAAAAAAAAAAAAAGAAAAGAGTCACCTATGTACAGGTGAGTTTTCAACAATGAGAAGAGACTATACAAAAATAAACAAGGAATTGAGTGTCCTGTGAATAGGGATCTAGAAAGATAGACAAGGCTCTATGCTTCCTCTAATCAAGCATATCACAATTTGCAAGTTAAGGAGCTGGAATAGGGTATGTTGGGGAATTTGGAAGGAGCTGGGAAGGAGAGAAATGTAATTAAATTATAATTTCCAAAAGGAAAAACAAAAGTGACTCTCATTTCAAATAATTAATAGTATAATTTATTTTTAATACAGATCATCTGAAGGACAATATTCCAAATGTCAATGTAAATAGCATTGTCAAGTATCCATCAGAGGAAACGAAATGGAGTCAGACTTATAGTCAGGAAGAGCTGAGCTGTGGCACACAGAGAATACAATTTCAGTATAAAGCCAGTGTCTGGGGAGGCAGAAACGACTCACTCCATTCTTCCTGCAACACCAAGTCAAACAGATTAGGTAATGTAGAAAGTATAGTTCCTGCTTATCTACTTTGTATTGATTAGTCATTTCTATGCTGTATCTGTTCCATATTAACTTTTAAGGTGTTATTTGAATAGTCTGGAGTCTACTGTCTATTTTCATAGAAAAGTCTATTCAGGAGGACAAACCGATTATCTAGACACAGTGACAACTGGCAAAAGTAGGATGGGAGGAAGAGCAGAAAGATAAGTTTCTGTGTCAGAGCTGCCAACTTTAATATCAAGGTATATTGTCATTGGAATATAGGAATATGACTGTTGGTCTAGAAGAGACACAATAATTCACTTGGGAAATGTCATGACTCAATGAGGTTTTTTTTTTTCCCTCTACAGGTAGCATGTTTTCAATCCCCAAGTTACTGTTTGGGATCAAACTGAAGTTCTATATGGATCACAACAGACCATCCTTTCAAAAAGGTGCACAGAGGATCATAATAATGCAAAGATAAGATTTGAATTTTCCAAGTATCCCTAAAACCATAAAGAGGATCCAGTCTCTTCAAATCCCATCTAAGCTAGCTTTCTTATTGCACTAATCAAATACCTGATAGAAAGTATCTGAAGGCATGAAGAGATTATTTCTGTTCATGGTCTGAAAGCACAATCGACCATGGTGGTTAAGACATGGTTTCAGGAATAAGGCAACTGCTCACATAGCATGCACAGTAAGGAAACCGAGTGAGATGGATGCTGGATGCTGCTGCAAAGCTTGCCCCGCCCCCCAGAACCCTAAGCAATGGAGTAGTTTGATCAATAGTTGAGGTGTGTCCTTGTACCTCACACCATGTAATCTAATATAGGAAAATGCAACACAGATATGCCCACAGACAGGTCTTCTTGGTGATACTAGATCCCATCAATTTAATCCAAATAGTAAACACCAGTATTGTTTAACCTCAGGAATTTATAAAGACCTATGAGCACATGAGTCTTTTACCTCTTCTGGAAGAAAAATCAGATAACATATGTGGCCATGGAAAAGGCAATCACCATCTCAGTTGATAGAGGGGAAGAGAAAGAAACTTGAGAGTAGAAACAAGGGAGTAGAAAAATTACTTACCTTCTCAGAGCATAGGATCTAGAGGCATACATGGAAGCCAGCCTTTTATGTTGATCCATTCCTATGTTTAGCTGAAAGAAATTTTCCTGATGATTCAGGATTCTTATCTATGTAATCATTGATAATGTAAGTTGCTTCTTAAACACTCGGTTATAGTTAATTTCTCAATTTTAATGGTTAAAGTTTTATGTCTGTGTGTATGTGACACATGATCTAGATACTTTTATTTTTCTATTTATTATTTTATTTGGCTGTTAATAGTATCACCTGTATGATGCAGACAATGTGTGGGACACTCCTTCCCTTACAGCTGTACTTCAGTTCCTCCTTTCTCTAAGAGCAAAAAAGGTGCTGCTGTGAACAGCAAGAATACATACCCTCTATTTCCAATGAAGCTTTGTGCCTAGAACGCAAGTGTCCAGTAGCAGGTATGACTTAAGCTCAAGACAGTTATGCAAATAGCATATGGAAAAGGCTATATATTGAATGCCAACGTGCATGGTCAAATATGCACTTATTCTCTAGTTGGTATTTGAAGGAGTCAGTAGGCACAGCACTTTTGTTCAAGCAAATTTTTGCAGTATGATGTGACTTCAAACTCCTGACTTTGATGTGATGCTAATGGGTGGCATTGTCACCATGTTAACCAAGGGAAGTTCATTGGATTCTATTTTACCCATGTAATTAATTACTTTATTCCTATCACATTTGTATGAAAATATTTCTTTTTCTCCCAGTCCCAAAGTTTGTAAGCAACATTTATCTAGTTTCCCCAGCATGTATAGACACTTGGAGAGATGTATGTGTATAAATCATGGCAGGACCCTCTAAAAGAGATACTGAATGAATTGTTATTTTATCAAAACTCAAATCAAGGCTGAAGATAAAGTGAATATCTGATCAATTGGATGGTCTCTGTCTGAACCAATTAAACTAATGATATACAAACATTACAAAGCATTTTATTGAAACATAGGTTGCCATGAAGGTGAATAGCCCCGAGTAGTGGGGATATATTAAAATCAAAGAATAATAATAAGTAATCTGATGGAGGCTTCCGGGCAGTAGGAAGGTAAAATGGTTTGAAAATAGTTTCCAACACTGGCCAAGATGAAGGCAGATGAATTGTTGCTAAGGTTTCCTGAAAGACACTTTTGCAAATTTGACCTTGAGTTTCCTCATCTTGGTGATCTAGTGTCTCTGTTTTAAATAAAATGCTGAATGCATAAGCAGTGGTTGTACATGTAGGCATAACATGGACTTGTAGGACTTGTAGGCAAATATATGTGATCTTTTTATGTAAGGGGGTAATTAGTACTTGTGCATGCAGTTACAAGTGTGTACTGTCACATGAAGCTTTTCCCATGTTCTACTCTTTAACACGTTTAGTCTAGTGTTCAGCCTTTTCTGATAACCTAGCAAGAACTAAGCCTACAACGTCAGGTGTCATCTGCAATCTAAGTGTTGCTATTTACTTTCAAAATGATCTGTAGAACTGACATCAACTTTCTTGTTTTTCAACAATTTCAATCAATACATATTTGTATTGTGAATTCATACATTCACACAATGACATGTTATTTTGGCATACATTTATAAGGTTGATTATAAAATCTCTGGAAGTATATCATAACATGTATGTGATAGATTAGGCTCTATATAAAAAGTAGTGTTAATTACAGTCATGGCTATGAATAATTTTGCTAAATTCATTTTGGTTATAAAACAGTCTCAACATTCTGTTATGCTAATGAAATTAACAGCCAGAGAGTGAGAAGTTTGCTTGGAACATCTCCTAGGGCAGCCTTAGTATACCTTAATGAAACCCATTTAATATGTGTTATGACTGTGTTATTTCACTTCTATTACATATTTTATTAAGTAAATTTATTATAATAATTGTTCACAGACCAAGAAACAATGGAAAATCATCTTTATGCACAGACACATTCCCTTTAATTTTATATTTTTAAAATTCTTTGCAGAACTGAGTGTCATCATGCTGTCCCTTCATCAATCCTGTTAATTACAGATGCTACAAAAGGCTTTTATCGCTATGCACCAAGTTTAATTCTACCTTTATATTATTGCTAATGACATCATAAATAGTCATTTGATGTTTTATTTTAGGGAAATTTCCATGTATCTCAGGCTGGCCTCATTCTTGCTATGTAGTTGAGGATGACCTTGAACATATGATATCATGACTTTACATGTTAAGTTCTGAAATTATAGGCATGCATTATCACCTTATTGTATGCAGTGCTGGGGACTGTGATGCTTCTCACACTCTCAGTGCATCTTGCTTGCTAGGCAATCACTGTATCAGCTGAATCACAGCCATAGTCACTTCATGATTTTCTAAACTTTAAATCTGTGTTGGAATGAATAAATGTGAAATAGCATGAAAGAAAATGAAGACTTAAGAGACTTGCAGACTCTCACATGAAACACATGAAAATATGGACAATAGAATCTCTATTCTTCTTTACAAAGATGCCCTTCTTCTCAAACCCTCATCCTGGATGCCTGTTTTAGGTATGCCTAATAGCTTCTTTAGGATGCCTGGATAACTTCTTGGTGTCTGCCTCTCCTTCATATTAATCCTTAGTTCCAAGTCCACATGCAACAAAAGAACTCTTCATTCATTTATATTAAAGAAATATTCAACCTTAATTTTTCAGTTATCAGTGTTTCAGCAGATGTTTTAATATTTTTAGTTTATTTATTTATTCACTTTACATCTCAATATCAGTTCCCCCTCTCCTCCTACTCCTTTCACTCAAAGATCCTCCCCAGAATTCTCCCTCTTCTCCTCACATGCTTCCTCACACCCCATTCCTCCCTGGCACATCAAGTCACTGCAGTACTAGGTTCTTATCTCCCTGTGAAGTCAGATAAGGTAGTACAGTTGTATTGAGTGTAGTTTTAAAATCACTTCCATCTTTGCCTGAGATCAGACCATGCTCTGGCTCCTCCTGGATTCCCTTCTGCTCTTCTCAGCCTGAGAACCTTGAGGTGACTTTCTGTGACCAGCTCACTCTGCACACCCTTGAATCCTTTGATAAAAGACACACATACAGCTTGTCAATTCACAGCTTGATTTTTGTAACAGAATTGCTGAGCCCAGATATCTCCTGCCTAAATAAGACTGCCTTAACCAACTTACTCTCTCTGTTTCTCCACTTTCCCTAAACTTAGTGCCTATTCAAACGCAGCCCCTGTCAAACACCCTTGGCCACCCACCTACAGTAAAGGCCACAGATCATAGCTGTCCTCCTGCCCCATGAAGGCCTTCTGTGAATGCTAACTTCTTTGTCCAAAGCGTGACAGAACAGCCCTCTCTCCTTGCCTGCCTCTCCTTTCCCCCTGGGTCCAGGAAGTCCCTTCTGTACATTCTGCCCTGTAATTGGCTCTCAGTCTTCTTTATTGAAAAATCAAGAACCAATTAGGGAACAAGACTTTAACAAAAGAACCTCCATTCACAGTTGGGGAATGGGATCTGCAGGTAGCAATGAAAGTTTCAGAGACAGCTCCAGCTCCACTTCTTGGGATACCCACATGAAGAGCAAGCTGCACATCTGTTTCTTAATTAAGTCTCCAGTACTTCTCAAGGGTCCAGGTGAGTTGACACTGTTGATATTATTGGTGAGGCCCCATCCTATTTGTGTCCCTCAATCCTCCCCTCAATTTTTCTGTCAGACTCCTTGAGCTCCATCTGTTTGTCTTTGATTCTCTGCATCACTTTCCACTGGCAGCTGACTGAAGCCTCTCAGAAGACAGTATTTCTAGATTCCTATCTGAAAGCATAATACAGTATCATAACTACTGTCAAGGATTGCTTCTTGTTTCTTGTCATGGGTCTCAGTTCACGGCAGTCATTGGTTGGCCATTCCCTCAGAAACTGCTCTTTGTCCCTGCAAACCTTGTAGGCAAGATACCTTTTAGGTCAAATGTTTTGTGGGTGGGTTGCTCTTTATTGCTCCACTGGGAGTCATTTCTAGCCAAATAAAAAAGCCACTGCCCTCTCCACATTACCCACTATTGGAAGTATTAATTAGTGTGCCCTCTGTAGGACCCCTAGGACCTCCCTTCATCCTAGGTCACTGGCTTGTCCTGGCAGTTGCTCCCAACTTAATGCTTATTTCCATTCTGTCTTCCCTGCTTTTCCCACATTGTATCACCCTATATCCTGTTCCCTTCCCTATCACCCCTTCAACTCAGAACCCTCCCTCCATTCACCTCTAATATTTTGTTTCCCCTTCTGAGCAAGACTTAGCCTGCCTTCCTTGGGCTTATTTTTGTCTTTTGATTATATTATGGTTATTTTGTATTTATGACTAATGGCCACTTGTAGATGACTTTATTCCATTTTTGTCCTTTTGGGTCTAGGTTACTTCTCTCAGAATAATATTTTCTAGTTCCATTCATTTACCTTTGACTTACAAAAGATTTTCACTTTCATTCAGTCCCATTTATTAATGCTTGAACAAAGTACCTGAGCCATTGGTGTTCTTTTCAGGATGATGTCTATTCTGCAGATTAATTTAAAGCTCTTCTCCACTTTCTAAATATTTTAGATTTAGTGTTACTCTTTTCATATTGATGTCTTTGATCTTTTTGGACTTCAGTTTTGGACAAGGTGACAGATATGGATCTATTTGCATTTTTCTACATGAAGACATCCAGAAAGAACGAGCACCATTTGTTGAAGATGCCTTTCCTTTTCTGTTTTATAGATTTGGCTCTTTTGTCAAAAATCACATGTCTGTAGGTGTGTGGGTTTTTTTCTGTGTCTTCAATTCTATTCCATTGATCATTCTGTCTGTTTCTAAATTGATACCATTCAGTTTTTTATTAATATTGCCCTGTAGTACAGCCTGAGGTCAGAAACAGTGATATTTCCAGAAGTATTGTTTAGGATTATGTTGGTTTTCTTGAGTTTTTTGCTTTCCAATATGAAGTTGAGTATTGTTCTTTTAAGATTTATTTTTTTTTAAAAAGTATGAATTTTGATGAGAATTTCATTGTATGTGCAGATCAACTTTGGTAAGACAGTCCTTTTACAATATTAATCCTATCAGTCTGGGAGATCTTCCCATCCTCAGATTTCTTCCAAAATTTTTTACCTCAGAGTCTTAATGGTCTTGTCATACAACTTTTTTACTTGCTTGGTTATAGTTACAACAAGATATTTTGTTTTATCTGTAGTTATTGGGGAAAGTATTGTCTACATAATTTTGTATCAGTCAATTTATCATTTGTATAAAGGAGATCTAATGATTTCCTCAAGTTAATTTTGTTTTTAGCCACATTGCTGAAGGTGCTTATAAGCAGTCTGAGTTTTCTGGTAGAATTTTTGGGATCACTTATATATATTATCATAACATCTGTTAATAGCTATACTTTGGCTTCTCCCTTACAATTTCTTTCCCCTTGATCACATTTAGTTTTCTTATTCCTCTAACTAGAAGTTCAAATAATGCAGTTAACATAATAGTATATTTAAGTGACCACCAAAGTTCTATCAGAGAAATACTAAGTCTTACAAACTACTTCACCAAAGTGGCTGGATATAAAATTAACTCAAACAAATCAGTAGTCTTCCTCTATTCAAAGGATAAACTGGCTGAGAATGAAATTAGGGAAGTGACACCCTTCATAATAGTCACAAATAATATATAATACCTACATGTGACTCTAACCAAGCAAGTAAAGGATCTGTATGACAAGTCTCTGAAGAAAGAAACTGAGGAAGATCTCAGAAGATGGAGAGATCTTCCATGATGATGGATAGGCAGGGTTGATGTAGTAGAAATGTCCATTTTATCAAATTTACAGACTCAATGCAATCCCCATCAAAATTACAACTCAATTCTTCAAAAAGTTAGAAAGAACAGTTTGTAAATTCATTTGGAATAACAAAAAACCCAGGAAACCAAAACTATCCCAAAAATTAAACAATTTTTTGGGGGAAACACCCTCCCTAATCTCAAGCTGTATTACAGAGTAATGGTGATTAAAAACTGCATGGTATTGGTACAGAGACAGGCAGGTAGATCAATGGAAAGAAAATTGAAAACCCAGAAATAAAGCCATTTACCTATGGTCTTTGACAAAGGAGCTAGACTCATCCAGTGAAAAAAGATAGTATTTTCAACAAATGGTACTGGTTCAACTGACAGTCACCATATAGAATAATGCACATTGATCCATTCTTATCACACTGAACAAAGCTTAAGTCCAAGTAGATCAAGGACCTCCACATCAAACCAGATATACCCAAACTAATGAAAGAAAAAGTGGGGAAGAGCCATGAACATATGGGCACTGGGGAAAATTTCTGTAAGGTAAAGGATACTGTCATTAGGACAAAATAGCAACCACCATATTGGAAAAAGATCTTTACCAATCCTACATCTGATAGAGGGCTAATATCCAATATATACTGAGAACTCAAGAAATTAGACTCCTAAGAATCAAATAACCCTATTAAAAATGGGATACAGAGCTAAACAAAGAATTCTCAGATGAGGAATACCAAATGGCTGAGAAGTACCAAAAGAAATGTTCAACATCTTTAGTCATAAGGGAAATGCAAATCAAAACAACCCTGAGATTCCATCTCATACCAGTCAGAATGATTAAAATCAAAAACTTCGGTGTCAGCAGATGCTGGCAAGAATGTGGCGAAAGAGAAACACTCTTCCATTGTTGGCGGGATTGCAGACTGGTACATCCATTCTGGAAATCAGTCTGGAGGTTCCTAAGAAAATTGGAGATAGTACTTCTTGAGGACCCAGCTATACCACTCCTGGGCATATACCCAAAAGATGCTCCAACATATAATGAAGACACATGCTCCACTATGTTAATAGCACCCTTATTCATAATAGAGAGAAGATGGAAAGGGCCCAGATGTTCTTTGACAGAGGAATGGATACAGAAAATGTAGTACATCTATACAATGGGATACTGCTCAGCTATTACAGACAATGACTTCATGAAATTCATTTGCAAATGGATGGAACTAGATAATATCATCCTAAGTGAGGTAACTCAATCACAAAATATACAAAACAAGCAAACAAACAAACAAAAATACCACACACGCACATGATGCATACTCACTGATAAGTGGATATTAGCCCAAAAGCTCAGATTTCCCAAAATACAGTCGACAGACCACAGGAAACTAAAGAAGGACAACCAAAGCATGCCGGTTTTAATTCTTCTTACAAGGGGGAACAAAGATATCCATACGAAGAAATATGCAGACAAAGTTTTGATCAGAGACTGAGGAAAAAGGCATCCAGTCACTGCCCCACATGGTGGACCTTTCCCATATATAGCCACCAAACCCAGACAATATTGCTGATGCCAAAAAGTGCATGCTGACAGGAGCCTGATATAGCTGCCTCCTGAGAGTCCCTGCCATAGCATGACAAATACAGAGGTGAATATTCACAGCCAACCATTGAACTGAGAATGGGGTCCCCACTGGAAGAGTTAGAGAAAGTATTGAAGGAATTGACGGGATTTACAACGCCATTAACAAAAATAATACCAACCAACCGGAGCTCCCAGGAACTAAACCACCATCAAATGAATACACATGGACAGACACATGGCTCCAGCTGCATACATAGCAGAGGATGGCTTTGTTGGGCATCAAAGGGAGGAGAAACCCTTGGTCATGCCAACTCTGACACCCCCTCCCCCAGTGTAGTGGAATGTCAGTGCAAGGATGTGGGAAGGGTTGTGCTGTTGGGTGTGGGGAAACGGGATAACGTTTGAGATGTAAATAAAAAAAATATCCAATGGAAATTGGGACAGAATGGACATCTTTGCATTTTTCTGGATTTCGGTGAAATTGCTTTAAGTTTATTTCCATTTAATTAATGTTAATGTATATTGTCTTTTTTTCTCCCTCTTTATTAAATTGGGTATTTCTTATTTACATTTCAAATGTTATTCCCTTTCCCTGTTTCCAGGCCAACATTCCCTTAATCCCTCCCCCTCCCCTTCTATGTGGGTGTTCCCCTCCCCATCCTCCTCCCATTAGCGCCCTTCCTCCAACAATCCCGTTCACTCGGGGTACAGCCTTGGCAGGGCCAAGGGCTTCCCCTTCCACTGGTGCCCCAACTAACCTATTCATTGCTACCTATGAATTTGGAGCCCAAGTTCAGTCCATGGGTAGTGACTTAGTCCGTGAAAACTCTGGTTGGTTGGCATTGATGTTTATATGGGATCTCAAGTCAATTCAGCTCTTTCAGTCCTTTCTCTGATTCCTTCCACAGGGGTCCCATTCTCAGTTCAGTGGTTTGTTGCTGGTATTTGCCTATGTTTTTGCCATTTTCTGGCTGTGTCTCTCAGGACAGATAAACATCTGGTTCCTGTCCGCCTGCACTTCTTTGCTTCATCCATCTTATCTAGTTTGGTGGCTGTATATGTATGGGCCACATGTGAGCCAGGCTCTGAATGGGCGTTCCTTCAGTCTCGGTTCTAAACTTTGCCTCCCTGTCTCCTTCTAAGAGTATTCTTGTTCCCCCTTTAAAGAAGGAGTGAAGCATCCGCATTTTCATCATCCTTCTTGAGTTACATGTGTTCTGTGCATCTTGGAAATATTGTCTTTTTTATATTTATGTATGTGCCTTATATCCCTGGTCTCTCCAAGACTTTTAACAGCTGCTCTTTTTGAAAATTCTGGTAGAGTTGTGCACTAAAATTATAGGGCCCTGAGAGTTTTTTTTTTTTATTGTTAGTGGTGTTTTTCTTTGTTTGTTTGTTTTGTTTTTGTTTTGGATGTTGTTGTTTGGAAGACTTTTAATGATTGCTTATTTTCTTAGCCATTTTAATACTATTTTGATAGTCTACTTGATCATGCTTTAACTTTGGTAATTTTTATCTGACTAGAAAATTGTCTAATTCAATTAGATTTTCCATTTTGTGGAGTATAGGCCTTTGAACTATGACATATGTTTGTTGCTTGATTTTATTAATTTCGGTACTGGCTCTCTGCCTTTAGTTAGGTTGGCTAAGTATTTGTATATTTTGTTGATATTCTCAGTCAACAAGCTCTTGGTTTTCTTGATTGTTTCTATTGTTCTTTTTGTTTCTGATGGGTTGATTTTAGCCGTAAGTTTGGTTATGCCATCTTGTATGTGTTTGATTCTTTTCTTTTTCTAGAACTTTCAGAATTCAGATGTCCTCTAGGTGGATTTTCCTATAGTGATTTTTAAGTGTTCTTTCCAATTCTTTTCATTACTTTGGTTGGAAGTTTGTTTTACTATATATTAGTATGACTATTCCCACTTCTTTCTTGGGTACTATTGTTTAGAAAAGCTTTTTCCAGCCCTTTACTATGAGGTACTATGTATCTTTATTGCTGTGGTGTGTTTTTTTGTAGACAGAAGTATAATGGATTTTGTTAATGCATCCATTCTGTTAGCCTGTGGATTTAATTCTGTCTAATTATTTATCTCCTGTGTTTTCTTGAGGGTAGTTAACCTCATTGGGTTGAAGTTTTCCTTCAAGTATCATTGTATGACTGATTATTGGAAAGATGTTGTTTAAAGTTGATTATATCAAGGAATAACTTTGTTTCTCTGTCTATGATTATTGAAGATTTTGCAAGGTATTGTATTCTGGACTAACATCAGTGATCTCTTGAGGTCAGCAAGACAGCTGCCCAGGCCCTTCTAGAGTTTAGTGTGTATGTTGAGAAGTTGACTGTTATTCTTGTAGGTCTGCTTTTATGTGTTACTTGCACTTTTTCACTTTCAACATTTGATATTCTTTCTTTGTATTGTACATTTAGTGTTTTGATTACTATGTGGCAGAGAGATTTTTTTCTAGGCAAATCTGTTTGGTGTTTTGTAACATTTTTGTATATTTATAAGCATCCCTTTCTTTAGATTAAGTGCATTTTCTTCTATGATTTTATGGAAGATGTTTTCTTGACCATGATCTGGGAATCTTCTCCTTCACCTTTTCCAGTTATTCTTAGATTTGGTCATTTCATAGTGCCCAATATTTCCTGAAAGTTTTGTTTCATGGAATTCTTAGAGTTTTCATTTTTTTGACTGATGCATAAGTGCTTTCTGTTGTCCCTTCAATATCTAAGATTCTATCTTCTATCTCTTGTCTTCTGTTGCTGATGCTTATTTTTGCAGTTCCTGTTAACTTTCCTATGTATTCCTTTTCCAGGATTTCCTTGGTTGTGTTTTCTTTATTGCTTACATTTTTTATTTTTTTGTGGACAGTTTTATTCATATGCTTTTCCTATTTAATATTTTTATATTTCTGTTTTTATTTTTTTATAATTAATGGTTTAAAATGCTTTTATCTGTTTAAATATATTTCCCCGGGGGATTTATTCATCATCTTCTTGTACTTTGGTTTCCTTAGGGTACCAAGGGCTTTCTATGGGAGAATACCAGATTGCCCTGACTGTTGTTGATTTGTTCTTACACTGTCCTTTAGGCATTTGCTTTTCCTTGGTGTTGGATGGATAATGCTGTTTGGGAGGCATGGGAGTGGGTTAGAGAATGAAAGTCATTTTATCTCCCGTTCTCCAGCAGCCCAGACTATGAGGGGCAGGTTTCCAAGCAAAGTATTCTTGGGACCTATCATGCCTCCACTATGAGGCAGTGGTTTTGAATTTTTTTCTTCTCATCCTTTTTCAAAAAGTTAATTACTTTATTCATTTGCATCCCAAAGATTGATCACTGCTGGTCCCTTCTTGCCTCCACCCATATTCACCTCTTCTCCATGCACCTTCAACTCTGAAAGGGTGCCCCATTCCTAGATTTCACTGCACACTGGAGTTTCAGGTGTCTACAGGGTTAGGTGCATCCTCTCTTATTGAGGCCATACATTGCAGCTCTCTGCTACATATGTGTTAGGGCCCTCACAGCACCCCCCACCCATGCTTTTTGGTTCATGGTGCAGTCTTTGGGAGCTCCCAGCATTCCAGGGTAGTTAACATTTCTGGTCTGCCTGTGAGGTTACCATCCTCTTCAGTTACTGCAATCCTTCCCCTTTTTCTTTCATAGTGGTCCTTGAATAGACTACAATGCTTGGCTGTCAATATCTGTACCTATATCAGTTAGCGCTTGTAGAGCTTTTCAAAGGATAGCCTGGCTAAGATATAAAAATTAAATAACGGGACATACTAGTAAGGATGTGGAGAGAATGCCATTGTTGGTAGGATTGCAAACTTTTACAACCATTCTGAAAATCAATCTGGCAGTCCCTCAGAAAATTAGAAATAGTGTTATTTCAGAGGACAGACACTAGCTATACCACTCCTGGGCATATACGCAAAAGATGCTCTGCCATATCACAACTACACATGCTCCACTATGTTCATGCACTAATTATTCATAAAAGCCAGAAACTGGAATCAACCCATATGTCCTTTAACAGTAGAATGGATACAGAAAACAAATGGATAAGGATATTGTGAAATTTTCAGGCAAATGGATGGAATTAAAAAAAATAACATCCTCAATGAGGCACCCAGACACAAAAAGACATGAATGGTATGTAGTCACTAATAAGTTGATATTAACCATAAATTACAGAATGCACATGATACTTTCCCCAACCCACCGTCACAGATTATATGAAGTTTAAAATAATGGATGGCCCAAGTGAAGATCTTTCAATCTCACTTAAAAGGGAAACCAAATAATTATGGGAGGCAGTAGGACAGAGAACCCTGTCTGAGAGAGGGAAGAAGAGGTGAAAGGGGGCATATTTGAAATGGGAGGAGACAGGAGTGAGCCCTGGAGTGCTAGGAGAATGAATGGAAATTTGGAACTACTGAGACTAGAGGGTGGAAGTATCCTATGGAGTGCCCTGCAGACCTAGAATGTGAGAGGCTCCCAATGGAGATGGGAATCCCAATCAGTGTGGATGACTTTAGCTTAAATACTCAACCGTGGTGAGATGGAACCTGATGAGACCACCTCCAGTAGATAGACATGGCCCTTGGTTGACACATGGGGCCAGACACACATCTTCAAATTTTTTAATGGACATGCAGGAACAAAATGGAGACAAGACAGAAGGAAAGGCCATCCATTGATATGACCAATTTGGGATTCATTCCATGTACAAGCACCAAATACTGACACTATTATTGATGCCATACTGGCTTGCAGTTAGAAACCTAATGTGTCTGTCCTCTGAGACACTCTATGGGCAGCTGACTGAGACAGTTCCAGATACAGCTAATCATTGCACTGAGGTCTGGGACCCTAAGGAAGAGTTAGGGGATTGACTGAAGGAGCTGCAAGGAATTGCAACCCCATAGATAAACAACAGTATCAACCTGTATGGACCCCTCAGAGCTCAGAGTAAGTCACCAACTGGCATATATTTAGCAAAGAACTGCTTATCTGTCAGTAAAAATGATGTGATTAATTCTGTAGAGACTTGCTGACCCAAGAAAGCAGATGTTAATGTGTGTATATGTGTGTGTGAGTGTGTGTGTGTGTGTGTGTGTGTGTGTGAGTGTGTGTGTGTGTGTGTGTGTGTGTGTATGTGTGTGTTTGTGTGTGAAGGGTGATGATAGTTGGGGTTGGGGTTGATAAAGAAGCACCCTCTCAGAAGCAAAGGTGGAGGTGGGTGAAGAACTCAAAGAGTTGGGTCAGCAAAGGGCAACATTTCAAATGTAAATAAATAAAATAATTTAATAAAAAAGCTAAATTTATCTGAGGTTGTGATGGTTCATAGATGTTTGGCCCAGGGAGTGGCAATATTAGGAGGTAAAACCTTGTTGCAATAGCTGTATCACTGTTGGGATGAGTATTAATACCCTAATCCTACTCAGTATTCTGATGTCAGTTTTCAGATGAAGATGTGGAACTATCAGCTTCTCCTGCATTATGCCTGCCAGGATGTTGTCATGTTCCCACCTTGATGATAATGGACTGAATCTGTGAACTTGTAAGTCAGCCCCAATTAAATGTTGTCCTTGTAAGAGTTGTCTTGGTTAAGGTATCTATTCACAGCCTTAAAACCTGAACTAAGACAGAAGTTGGCACATAGTAAGACCAGTGGATTCCATGATCATGGGCCCACTGTTGCACTTCTTTGGCTGTGAAATGAGTTCTTTGGTCAGAAGCTGTACTGTGTGGAATACTGTGATGGTGCATAAGGCATTTTGCAAGTCCATGAATGGGGGTTTGGGCAGGAACATTATGTCCAGAAAAGGCAAATCCATAAACAGAATAAGTATCTACTCCAGTAAGATCATAATATCCTTTCCATGGAGGAAGTGGTTCAATGTAGCCAGTTTGATGCCTGGTCACTTTGAGGAATGGTGCCGTATCTGGGGCTTAGTGTTGGTCTCTGCTGTTGGCAGATCTGGAATTCAGCAGCAGCTATAGCCAGGTCAGCCTTAGTGGAACTCTGTGTTGTTATACCCAAGAATAAACCCCATCTCAGCCACCATGGGTACTTTGTTCATGAGACCATTAAGTAATTAGGTAATTATAGGGATGGCTGGGGAAAGAGGCTGGCTGTGAACAGAATGGGTCACTTTATTCATTTGATTCCTGACCTCCTCCTTACCTTAAGTGACCTTTTGTTGAGCATTTACATCAAGCTCAAATATCTTCACATCTTTTATTTTTTGGACAGAACTACCCACATACCATATACTGAGATGTCTTTCTCACCAGTTTTCCAATTGTGATTTTTCATGTCGCAGAACATCCAGCCAACCTATTGGCTACAGCGCATGAGTCAGTGAACAATTGTATATCTGGCCATTTCTTCTTCCAAACTAACTTTAATATGATGTGTACTGCCCAAGAGTTCTGCCCACTGTGCAGATTTTCCTTCACCTGTGTCTTCCAGAGTTATCTGAGAAAGTGGTTGTAATGCTGCAGCTTGCCACATTTGGATTATGCCTGCATAGTGTGCAGAGCCATCATTAAACCAGGTCCATGTCTTTGTATCTTCAGTCAGCTGATCATAGGGAACATCCCATGAGGCTCTAGGTGCATTCTTGGCAGCAGGAAACATTGTAACAGGACTAGAAACCATAGGCATTTGAAGAAATTCTTCATATAACTTTCTGGTAACTTCAGAACCTGCTTGGCCTAGTTATGTATATTATGCTTCTTTGATGATAGACTGCTGCTGTGCTTGTCCTATTTTATGACTTAGAGGGTCTGATAATACCAAGTTCATGATGGACTGTTCAGGTCATATAATAACTTTCTGTCCTATTGTCAAATTTTCAGTTTCCATTAATGCACAATAGTTGGCCAAGAGCTGTTTTTCAAAAGGAGAATAGTTGGTTGCAGATGATGCTCCAAAATCCCAAAAAATCTATTCTGTAATTCTAGTACTGTGGTCCACCAGAGGCTCTAAACAGAATCCATATCTGCCATTGACACCTCAAGTACCATTGGATGTGTCCAAGAGGTAAAGCAGTCTGCACAGCAGCCTGAACCTGTTGAAGAGCCTTCTCCTGTTCCAGGCCCCTCACAAAGCTAGGAGCTTTTGAAGTCACTTGGTCAATGGGCCTATATAACATACTGTCTCCAGAATCCAAAGAGAACCAGTGAGAATTATGCTTCTTTCTTGGTAGTGTGAGGGGCCAAGTACAGTAAATTTATCATTCAGTTTAGAAGGAATATCTCTGAATATTCCATACTCCTAGACTCCTATGAATTTCACTGAGGTAGATGGTCTTTAAATTTTGTTTGGATGTATTTCCCATTCTCTGATACACATGTGTTACCAATGAGTTGAAAGTGGTTGCTACTTACTGCTCACTTGGTCCAAGCAGCATAATATCATCAATATAATAAACCAATGTGATATTTTGTGGAAGGGACATATGATCAAGATCCCTTCTAACTAGGTTACAACACAGGGTAGGAGAATTAATATATCACTGAGACAAAACTATAAAGGTATACTGAATCAAGTTGCTTCTGGTCATCCTTACAGACAGGTACTGAGAAGAAGGCATCTGCTAGATCAATAGCTGCATACCCGGTACCAGGAGATGTGCTAACTGTTCAAGTAGCAAAACTGGTGCAGCAGCTGCAATCAGAATTACTACCTGATTTAGTTTTCAATAGTCAACTCGCATTTCCCCTTACCCATGTGTATTCTGCACTGGCCAAATAGGAGGGTTAAAAGGAGATGTGATGGGAACCACCCCTCCTATACTTCAAGTCCTAGATGGTGGCATTAATTTCCAAAATTCCTCCAGAAATGCAAATGCATAGTCAGAGCTAAGAGATTTAAATAAAGTCTATCAGCTACTATTTTAAATAACTATTGTGAAAAGAATAAAAAAGAAAAAGAAAAAAAAGGAAAAGAAAAGAAAAAAAAGGAATGTCATGCTAGGCTCCTGTTTGCAAACACAAGAGTCTGCAAGCACAACATAGCATCAGTAATGGTGTTATGAATATATGCTCAACAATAGGACAGATTATTGGTTAGTCTTGTCATTGGGGGTTGGGGATTTAGCTCAGTGGTAGAGCGCTTGCCTAGCAAGCGCAAGGCCCTGGGTTCGGTCCCCAGCTCCAAAAAAAAAAAAAAAAAAAAAAGTATTGTCATTGGTCAGCCAATCCTTCATTGCTTCAGTCTCTGTTCAATTTTTGTTTCTGCATTTCTTTTAGCAGGGACAATTTTGTGATGAAAAATTTGTAGTTAGATTAGTTTTCCCATATCTACAAGAGAGTCCTATCTGAGAGTAACCTGTCTTGGAGACCCTAACATGGTTATCTTGTATAGGATGCAATTTTCTATTTCCATCCATTGCTTGCAAATGTCATGATGGTCTCATTTTTAATAATTGAATACTATTCAATTTTGTAAATGAACCATATTTTCTGTATCCATTCTTAAGTTGAGGGACATCTGGACTGTTTCCAGCTTCTGGATGTTATAAATAAGGCTACTATGAACATAATGGAGTATGTATCCTTGTTGTATAATGAAGTATATTTTGGGTATATGCCCAGGAGGCGTATAGATGAGTCTTCAGATACAACTATTTCCAATTTTTTGGGTAAACACCAGATTGATTTCCACAATGGTTACAACAGTTTTCAATCTCACCACTAACGGACGATTATTACTCTTTTTCTACATCCTTGCCAGCATGTGCTTTTCCTTTGCTTTTTTTTTTTTTTTTTTTTTTTTTTCAGTTATTTTCGTTGGTGTAAGGTGGAATCTCAGGGTCATTTTTTTTTTCATTTTCCTGACAACTAAGGCTGTTGAACATTTTTCTCAGTGCTTCCTGTTCATTCACGATTCTTCTGTTGAGAATTTTTTGTTTAGTTATGTACCCCATTTGCTTTTTTTTTTTCTTTTCTTTCTTTCTTTTTTTTTTTTTTTTGATTTTTAAAATTTACATTTTAAGTGTGATACCCTTTCCTTGTTTGCTCTGTAGAAACCAGCTATTATATTCTCTCCCACATCATGTTCTATGAGGACAGTCACTCACCCACCCAAAGACTCTCTCCAACATGCCCATTCTGACAAGCCCCTACACTGGGGCATCGAGCTTTGACAGGACCAAGGGCCTTTGCTCCCCTTGCTGCCAAAAAAGGCCATCATCTGCTATATATTCAGATGGAGCCATAGGTTCATCCCTGTGTATTCTTGGGATGGTGGTTTAGTCCCTGGAAGATCTGAGGGCAGGGGTTTGATTGGTCAATATGGTTATTTTTCTTATGGGTTTGTAAACCCCTACAGCTACTTCAGTTCTTTCTCTAAGTCCTCCTTTGGGAACCTCATTCTCAGTTCAATGGTTGACTGCAAGCTTCCTCCCTCTCTTCCCACCTCCCACCCCACTCCCCATCTCCTTCCCCCCTCTGTGTGTGTGTGTGTGTGTGTGTGTGTGTGTGTGTGTGTGTGTGTGTGTGTGCGTTTGGAGTTCCTTGATCCACGTGGACATGAGCTTTATACAACATGATAAAAATTGATCAATTTGCATTCTTCTAAATGTAGACTACAAGTTAGAAATGTACTATCTGTTGAGGATGCTTTCTTTTTTCCACTGTTTAATGTCGGCTTCTTTGTCAAAGATCAGTTGTTTATAAGTGTGTGGGGTTATTTCTGTCTCTTTAGTCCTATAATATTGATTGTTCTGTCTGCCTCCATTAAAAAAATATCATGTTCTTTTTATCACTGTTTCCCTGTAGTATAGCTTGATATCGTGGAGGGTGATTCCTCCAGAAGTTCTTTTACCGTTGACGATTGTTTACTCTATCCTGAGTTTTTTGGATATTTGTTTGTTTGTTTTTCATATGAAACCAAGAATTGCTCTTTCCATGTCTGTGAAGAATTGTGTTGGAATTTTAATGGGGATTGCATTGAATTTGTAGATTGCTTTTGGTAAGCACCATTTTTCAATGTCAAGCCCACTAATCCATGACCATGGAAGGTCTTTCCATCTTCTTAGTACTTCTTCTCAGATCACTTTAAATAGTAAGTTAAGTATCTATTTCTTTAAATGTTCTCCATCTGAAGAAAGGACTTGTTAATGGAGTAGAGAAAATATATTTTCTAAAAAAAGTTAAAATGTTCATTTTGGTCTTGTACAAGAAGGAGAATTTGAAAGTAGTCTACCCCTTTTTCATTTTAAACGTATATCAATACTAGTATGGGAATAGTATAGAAAGCAAGGAAACCAGTTCTAGGTTTGTATAGTTTTGAAAGAGACCTATGAAACCAAGAAGAGAGTTATTTGGAGCTCTGTCTTCCTTCTACCATTTCCAAAATACATTGACTGCAAAGAACAATGAAAATAAGATGTTAGCAGGACAGATGATCAACACCTGAGACAATAGTTGTTATTAGAAAGAAATCACCACATATATTCAGTACCTCATAACTTCCTGCCTATAAATCTAGATACAGGCCATAGAACTATGTTCTCAAGGATCTGGAGATATATCTATGTATTTGTAAATTTTTAATACAAATAGATCAATACAAACAAAATTAATCTTTTAAAAGAAATGATTTTTTTAAGCAGTGGATATCAAAGTATAGGGAAATTCCTCCATAGTATAATAAACTTCATAAATAAATATATGAGCAAACTGAGAATAACAAAATTTATCATCTTCCTATGTAATGCATACACATATTTTTGAAAGTATTTTACATTTATTTACAGGCCTGTGTGTGTGTGTGTGTGTGTGTGTGTGTGTGTGTGTGTGTGTGTGTGTGTGTGTGTGCCTGTCTGTCTGTCTGTCTGAATGTTACTTTTTTTTCTCAGATGAAGTGATGAGATAAGAGTCATACCCCAGCTGTGCAAATACGTCTTTAGGCTGAGGCCAGAGTGTTTTTCCTCTGTTCCACTAGCCATAGACCTAGTACTAGGAGTGTCAAGCCTCCATGCAATCTAATCCTCCAAGCTGACTGATTCTATATGGTTTCTCTTGGCATCTGCAGGAATTGGTCTACTTGGACTCACATTAACTTTGACAATATGTTATAATCTTCTGGATCCTTTTAATTCTCCAGCTTTTTCTGTTTTCCCCAGTGACTAACTTGTTCTCTCAGAACCTGTCTCTGTAAAATCATCTTCGGAAAACTGCCATAAACACATGCCACACACCACACCTTCTCTTTCTTGGTCTACTTCTCTCTGTCTTTCTTCTGTCTGTCTTTGTCTTTCTTTCTCTACTCTCGTGTATTCTCTTATTCCTAAGCTATTCTCATGTGAATTGGGCATATTTTATCTCCGATACATTCTGTCATTTTTTTCTCTGAATCATTACTTTATCTGGCCCTTAATTATAATTATGTACCACTTTCAAACATGGCTACTTCCTTCTATATACTAAGATTACCTTCATTTTTAGGAACTAAAGATGTGTACAAAGGCTTGTTTGTATTCTCTCCAGATCATACTGTAATCCTGTAATCCAGGACATGTCTGTATTCTCAGCTTCTCATAAAGACCTAGAATAGAAGTATTTGCCAGAATACCCATGCTGTTGTATTAAAATCTTTCTCTCTCTCTCTCTCTCTCTCTCTCTCTCTCTCTCTCTCTCTCTTTCTCTCTCTCTCTCTCTCTCTCTCTCGTGTGTGTGTGTGTGTGTGTTTGTTTGTTTGTTTGTATTTGGTTTCAAGCATACACATGTTTGAATACACATGCCTTGTCACTTGTGGAGATCAAAGGATATATTGCTGGAGTCAATTTTTTCTTTCCATATGTAGGTGTTGAGACTCAAACTTAAATCATCAGGCTTGACAGCAAAGACTTCTAGCAACTGAGTCCTAATTTACTTTCTTGAAAATCCTATTATATGAACATTAAAATGTACAATCATTCTACTATTATTTATCTTCCTAGATCTTTACTGGACCAATTAGTTGTAAAGAATTAAACTATCATTATGCCTATATTTATGGCAGAGTCTTTCTGACTTTTCATATAAGATGCCCTGTGTTTCAAAGATGAAGGTATTAGATTACACTATCTTACACATTTTCTAGAACACTGAAAGATTCTGAACTTAACTCTTATTTTATGATCCCATTAGCAGCCATCAGTCTAAAACAGAAAATCACTAAAATGAATCCCAATTGCAAGTAGGTAGGGTGGGAAGATATCCCAGGGATTAAGCAGGCAGGAACTGACAGAGAGACACAGAAGAAGATTGTTTATTGGTCTGTATTTTATGCCTTGCTCGGCCTGTGTTTTTTATAAAATTTAGAACAGTAAACCTAGGAGTGAGACTACCTACAGTGAGCTGGGCCTTCCACAAAAATTATTAATCATGAAAGTGCCCCACAGGCTTTTCCATAGGACAATCTTATGAAGAAGTTTTTCACAGTTAAGATTTCTTCTTCAAAATTATTTCTAGCTTTATATCACTTTGATAAAAACCTTCCTACATAGTAGGTAGTTGAGAGTTTGTAGGTATACATCTCTAAGCTTGTGGATGGCAGTGAAATTATGTGTGTATATGTATTTCTGCATGCATACACACACACACACACACACACACTCTTATAATGAGTATAACTTAGAAAGGTCTATGTATTAGAAAGATGTCTAGAAGGTATGCTTGGTACAATGAACTTGTCTCTGTATTTAAAAGGGAATTATGATAGGAGATGATAACTGGAGATAGTTTACCAACAAATGTTTAATTCTACCTCTCATCTTGCATAACTAAACATTTCTTTCGTCTTGCTCAAGCTGTGCTTTTTAATGCAAAATAAATTTAGGGGGTGATTGTTCCAGAGGAATGGGAGAAGGAGGAAGGGGAACTACTGGGAGCTTTCTGTAATGATAGAGCTGTTGAAATATGGGTATTATGGTTTCTTTTAATAATGTAAGCAATGATATCATTGCTTAGGTAAGCACAATTGTCATTGTATAAATACAGAAGGCTCAAGTTATTTGTCGCCAATTGCCTGAAAGTCAAGAGGTGGTCAATATCTTCACTCTTGTCAACTCCCCTTCTCCATATCCGGACCTGAACATTATAGCTAGAGCTGGCACTGGAAACTTTCTAGTTCCTAAAATTTAATTGTTAAACATCTCAAAAACAAGTTTTTAACCTACAAGCAGAAATGAGAGAGCACAGGTGATTGAAGCAGTGTGTGGGACTCAGGGTGAAAAGCTATAGATGAAGTATGATTCACCAGATTTCTTCAGTGAACAGTTTCTCAGCCACCTCTTAGCCTACCTTTAAATACATTGCCATGAAAAATTATGGAAATTTGCAACTGAGGGAGATGAGGATGGGGCCATCTCCAGAATGAGACATAGGTCTGGGATAAGGGAGATACCTTAGCATTGAGAATATGAAATCTGAAGAGGCCAACTTTTGTATCCTGACAGGAACCCCAGTGGCACAATAGACAAACGAGTCCAGCAATGAAACTTTCAAATCAAATTTATCATGTCTACAAGTAATGTAGGCATGCCAGAAGGAACAGAGACTTAGCAAATGGACAACGAGTAACTGGCACAAATTGAGACTCATCCCCTGGGCAAGTACCAATCCTTAAAAATATCAACAATACTCTATTTTACTTGCAGACAAAAACATGTCCTCTGAGAAGCTCTAGTCAGCAGATGACTGATACAGACACCAACAGTGAATGGAGCTTGGGGATTGTTGGAAGAATAGGAAGAAGGATTGTGGCTCCTTAAGAAGATATAAACTCCACAGGAAAGACCAACAGAGCCTATCAACATGAACTCTTAGGTTTCTACAGTCTGAACCAACAACCAAAGAGCATACAAAGGCAGGACCTAGGCTTCACCACTCATATGCAGCAGATGCACTGCATGACCTTCATGTGGGTTCTGATCAACTGGAGCAGGGGCTATCCCAAAAGATGTTACCTGTCATATTACCCAACTATTATCTTAGACAATGATATGAAAGATGAAACGCCTTATTGCACTGTAAAGATTCACCGTCTTCATCCAGTGGGCAGAAACTGATAGAAATCAAGATAAGTTCAAACATGAGGATTGCAAAAACAAAACAAAACAAAACAAAAAACAAACAAACAACAACAACAACAACAACAAACAGAAACCTAGCATGGCTATCATGAAACAGAAACCTAGCGCTTCACAAGCAGTTGACCATGACAGATGTAGATACTGACAGCCAATGGTTGGACTGAGGTCACAGAACCCTGTGAAAGATTTAGTGAAAGGATTGAAGATGCTGGAAATAGCAACCCCATAGCAGACCTAGAGCATCAACTATGTCGAACCCCTAGGAGCTCCCAGAAATGGAGCCGTAAACCAAAGAGCATAAACAGGCTGGTCTGTGGCCTCTGGCACATATGTGACAGAAGATTGCCTTGTCATTGGGACAGGCAAAGAATGGGGTGAAGAAATCATGGAGAGGAAACTGGGAAGAAAGGCAACATTTGAAATGTAAATAAATAAAACTATAAAAAAAAGAGAGAGAGAGAATGTGTGTGTGTGTGTGTGTGTGTGTGTGTGTGTGTGTGTGTGTGTGTGTGTGTGTGTGCATATTTTAGATACCCTGAATCTGGAGTTACCAGATGTGAGATTCTTGATGAGGCTGCTAGTAATCAAACCCTGGTCCTGTCAAGTGCAGAAAACATACTTAATTGATGAACCTTTTCTCTACGCTTATGATAGTCTAGCTCTTCTGTCAGGAGTCATAAAAGGAAAAGCTAATAACTAGCAGGTGATCATCCTAAAATGGCCAGCCTAGGATTATTATATAATCTGTGATGGGTTCACTCTTATGAAGCAAGGCTGTAAGGGATTCATTTTAAGAAAGATTCCTATTATTAAAAGTCTTTTCCTGTTATTATTAAACACATATAACAATCATTAAGTAACAGCACACTCCTTTGAAGCAGATCTCTGCAGATTTACGAAGATGTACTGTCTCATAGTGATGTTATATAGACAAATAGATGACTTCTTTAGTCTTAATAATGATCCTATAAGAATTCCTAACATAATATCAATGATTATTAAGCTCTTTTACAGTGGGGGTGCTATGAAGTCTCTTTCTAATAGTCAAAATTACAGTGAGAACTCTGCCATTCTCCCAGGTGTCACCAGCTAATTGTCTTAGATAGTAACCAGACTTTCTCCTACTCAGAACACATTTCAAGAGGATGTAAAACAATAATCAAGGGTCATAAAAAGATAACAAATGATTTATTACAGGTGCAAGGACAGAGGACAAAATATTGACTGGGCTTATCTACACAAAACTTCACTAACAACTTAGGTATGTTTCTATACCTTCAATGAGCTGACACTGGTGATGAATGGTTAGCCAGATTATTAGTCATGATGGATATTCATGTAAACATTCTCAGTTGTAAACTTCTATTTCACTTTATGCTTTGATCTTTCACATGGACCTGTGATGAACTTTGTAACATGTGATCATGTATTCTGAAAGATGTTTAAGTGCCTAGGACAAAGAGAAGAAACACAGAAGGAGAGAGACAGAACGACTGAGCTGGAGAGGGACTGAGCTGAAGAGTCAGGTTTGAGCTAAGGAGAACTGAGCTAAGTAGAACAGATCTAAAAAGATCAGGGCTGAGAAGAAATGCAGAGAGAAATAACTTAGAGCCCATAGCTAACATAAGAGAGCAATGTGCAGAATGCAGAGGAAAGGATAAAGGAAGAAGCTGGAGAGAGTAGAAGGGGCAGGCAAATTTTTCCTTACCATGGGACAGAACAGGTAATTTCTTAATAGCAAGGCAGGCCTAGTTTTATTAAAAGGAACAGGCCCTTTCTCTTACAAACTTGTTTTTAATTCACTTAGCATTAAAAGAGTAGAAGCTATTTCTTTCTCTATGTAATAAAGATGGGAACTCATCTTTCATACAGAGTGAATGAGTTCTTTCTGCACTGATGCTTGGTCTTTTGCTCCATATGCATATGTAAGTATGGATGTATGAGTAAGTATGTAATTGTATGTATGTATATGTGTGTATAAGAATGTAAATGTGAAAGATAGGGGCACTGGAGCTGCAGGTCCCCTGTGCCCCAGACACTGCTGGAACCTGAAGGGATTGGATCAACAGTTCTCTACACCCAAATCCCGTTGGATGGAGAGCTAAACCTTCAGAGTGGCAGACATGCCTGGGAAGCCAGAAGAGACTACACTCTGCCCCCATTTCTGACTCCAGAGGAAAATACTAAACGCCATCTGGGACACTGGTGCATGGGAGCTCCAGGAAGAGCCGGCGCAGGTCCTCCTGGTTGCTGCCCTCTTGGAGAGCTCAAAAGCAGCACGCACGAACAAACTTGAGCCTCGGGACTGCAGGTATGCCAACTTCAAGCCTCTGAAGAAAGAAATTAAAGAAGATCTCAGAAGATGGAAAGATCTCCCATGATCATGGATTGGCAGGATTAATATAGTAAAAATGGCCATTCTACCAAAAGCAATCTACAGATTCAATGCAATCCCCATCAAACTACCAATCCAATTCTTCAGAGAGTTAGACAGAACAATTTGCAAATTCATCTGGAATAACAAAAATCCCAGGATAGCTAAAACTATCCTCAAAAATAAAAGGACCTCTGGGGGAATCACTATCCCTGAACTCAAACAGTATTACAGAGCAACAGTGATAAAAACTGCATGGTATTGGTACAGAGACAGACAGATAGACCAATGGAATAGAATTGAAGACCCAGAAATGAACCCACACACCTATGGTCACTTGATTTTTAACAAAGGAGCCCAAACCATCCAATGGAAAAAAGATAGCATTTTCAGCAAATGGTGCTTGTTCAACTGGAGGTCAGCATGTAGAAGAATGCAGATCAATCCATGCTTATCACCCTGTACAAAGTTTAAGTCGAAGTGGATCAAGGACCTCCACATCAAACCAGATACACTCAAACTAGTAGAAGAAAAAGTGGGGAAGCATCTCAAACACATGGGCACTGGAAAAAATTTCCTGAACAAAACACCAATGGCTTATGCTCTAAGATCAAGAATCGACAAATGGGATCTCACAAAAGTGCAAAGCTTCTGTAAGTCAAAGGAAACTGTGATTAGGACAAAACGGCAACCAACAGATTGGGAAAAGATCTTTACAAATCCTACAACAGATAGAAAGCTTATATCCAAAAGATACAAAGAACTGAAGAAGTTGGACTGCATGGAGACAAATAACCCTATTAAAAAAGGGGATTCAGAGCTAAACAAAGAATTCACAGCTGAGGAATGCAAAATGGCTGGAAAAACCTAAAGAAATGTTCAACATCTTTAGTCATAAGGGAAATGCAAATCAAAACAACCCTGAGATTTCACCTCACACCAGTGAGAATGGCTAAGATCAAAAACTCAGGTGACAGCAAATGCTGCCGAGGATGTGGACAAAGAGGAACACTCCTCCATTGTTGGTGGGATTGCAGACTGGTACAAGGATTCTGGAAATCAGTCTGGAGGTTCCTCAGAAATTTGGACATTGAACTACTTGAGGACCCAATTATACCTCTCTTGGGCCTATACCCAAAAGATGCCCCAACATATAAAAAAGACATGTGCTCCAGTACTTTCATAGCAGCCTTATTTATAATAGCCAGAAGCTGGAAAGAAACTGGATGCCCTTCAACAGAGGAATGGATACAGAAAATGTGGTGCATTTACACAATGGAATATTACTTAGCTATCAAAAAACTGAATTTATGAAATTCATAGGCAAATGGAGGGAACTGGAAAATATAATCCTGTGTGAGTTAGCCCAATCACAGAAAAACACACATGGTATGTACTCATGGATAAGTGTCTATTAGCCCAAATGCTTGAATTACCCTAGATGCACAGAACACATGAAACTCAAGACAGATGATCAAAATGCGAACACTTCACTCTTTCTTTAAAAGGGGAACAAGAATGCCCTTGGCAGGGAATAGGGAGGCAAATATTAAAACAGAGGCAGAAGGAACACCCACTTAGAGCCTGCCCCACATGTGGCCCGTACATATACATTCACCCAATTAGACAGGATGGAAGAAGCAAAGAAGTGCAGGCCGACAGGAGCTGGATGTAGATCTCTCCTGAGAGACACAGCCAGAATGCAGCAAATACATATTCGAATGCCAGCAGCAAGCCAGTGAACTGAGAACAGAACCCTTGTTGATGGAATCAGAGAAAGGATTGGAAGAGCTTGAAGGGGCTCGAGACCACATATGAACAACAATGCCAACCAACCAGAGCTTCCAGGGACTAAGCTACTACCCATAGACTATACATGGACTGACCCTGGGCTCCAACCTCATAGGTAGCAATGAATAGCCTAGTAAGAGCACCAGTGGAAGGGGAAGCCCTTGGTCCTGCCAAGACTGAACCCCCAGTGAGCATGATTGTTGGGGGAGGGTGGTAATGGGGGGAGGATGGGGATGGGAACACCCATGTAGAAGGGGAGGGGTAGGTGTTAGGGAGATGTTGGCCTGGAAAGGGAATAGCAATCGAAATGTAAATAAGAAACACTCAAGTTAATAAAGAAAAAAAGAAAAAAAAAAGGAAAAAAAAGATGGAGACACCTGAACCAGAAAAAAAAAAAATGTAATTTTGATAATGTGTGTATTCTGGGCCCATCTGAAGAAAGTGGAAATGTATATATGTGCATTTATTGAATATGTGTGTGAAATTTTGGCTATGTAAATGTTTTTCCTTCTTCAATAGCTACTCACTTCTCTTGGTTCAATAAAAGTTTACTGCTCTAAAGTTCCCTTTAGTCTGACAAGCAAGAGGCATAGGGATGAAAGGGAAAAGGCTCTAGGCATTAATCCTCTACTTTATCTCCTGCTGTTTTAGAATGAAGTGCTAAATGCCTGAGATTGCAATTTCTTGCCTCAGAGAAACACAGAAGTGTGGTCAGTTACAGTAGCAGAGCACAGTGACTTAGACATAGATAAGTAAATGAGCTACAGTAACATAGTAACTTAGACTTAGATAAGTAAACTTATTATGATACAACAACCCTAAATATCTTGGAAGACAAAGTCTTACCCTCTCTGACAATGCTCTTCCCCTTCACTGCCTCAAGAAAAACCAACAAGAAAGAAGTCTAATGTTGGAGCTGGCCCTCAGAACTCTTCTCATCATCATTCATGAAGAACATTACATTTTCCAAACTTTTGATACACAGAACCATATTTTCAAATATGGTTTTAGAGTTTGTTGTTTCATCAAATTATGAGCAAATAATAAATTAAGTAGGATTTTATAAACAAACACATGTTTTGAGGTCCAATATTGGTTTGAGGAAATTGGTAAAGACCATGCTTATTTAAAATTAGGCATAATAGTGTACAGTCTGTAACCCAATGCTTCCGTGGCAGTGAGAGAGACAAAGCCAGAAGTACTTCCAGATGTTTATTGGTCAGCTGGCCTGGGCACACTGCAAAGAAGACCAAGAGACCCTATCTAGAGAAAGGCAGATGGTAGGAGCCTGAGTGGAGTCAAACAAGATTGTTTTCTGGCCTACACACAGACACACACACACACAGAAACACACACACACACACACACACACACACACAAACACACACACACAGACACACACACACAGAAACACACACACACAGAAACACACACACACACACACACAAACACATATAAACACACTGGCATATGCTGCTTAACCCCATCATGCACACACTGACTTGAATTTTTAAAAACACATTAATGATGTAATTATATTATAATTTAAAAGTGAGGAATACATTGTATGACATCTTCAAGAAATTAATAAAACACAGCATTAAAATGTATTAAAAATTTGAGGTACCAGGCATAACCATTTGTGAATGTTGAGATAAATTCGGTTCCTCAAAAACATTCTCCCAACCCTAGCTGTCACTCATATAAGTTGAATATGACATGATAACATAATCAGATCTGAGTCACTTTAGCACAACACTCTTCTACTTCCATATGTTTTTCTCAAATGTGGATGATAAGCACACCTCATTCCAGATAATCAAATAAGGTTTTTATGGGTTATGCATGGTATGTGTGGTAGTTTCCTTGAAAATGGTCCAAATAGACTCATTGGGAGTGTCACTTGTAGGAATTGTTCCTATTTGTCTGAGTTGTGGGCTTGTTGGAGTAGGTGGGGGAGGAAGTGTATCACAGGGAGTGTCCTTTCAGGTTTTGAATGATCAAGCCTTTCCTAGTGAGGGACTCTCTCTTCCTGCTGCCTGATGTTGTTCCAAATGTAGATGTTTCTGCTCCATTTACAGCATCATGTTTTCCTGAGTGCTGCCATGCTTTCTGCCATGATGATAATGGATGTAACCTCTAAAACTGTAATAACTTGAGGCACCAGGCATAACCATTTGTGAATGTTGAGATAAATTAGGTTCCTCAAAAACACTCTCACAATCCTAGCTGTCATTCATATGAATAAGTTACATGGGGACATAATCAGATCTGAGTCACTTTAGCACAACCCTCTTCTACTGTTCCATATGTTTTTCTCATCTATGGACCATAAGTACACCACATTCCAGATAATCCAGACACAAATAAATGTTTTCCCTGTTAGAAGTTGTCATGGTCATTGTCTCCTTTCACAGCACAAGAAATCCTAATTAAGAGACTATGGAATGTTATTATTAGTTACTTTTCCATTGTACTGATAAAGTATTCAACACAAACACCAGAAACAAGGAAGAACTTATTTGGGCTTGCAGTAAGAGGGCATACAGTGCATTGTGGTATGCATCTGCAGCTGCAATGGAGGTGCATGGTGTAATATTATAAATTATATTGATTGCATCTGCACTTACAAAGGAGAATGGGAACAGAAAATTTAACTGGAGCATAAAAGAAGGACTACTTCAAGGGATTCATTTTCTCTAGCAAGGTTCCATCTCCTTATTGTTTCATAACCAATGTTTCTAGACAGCACTCCTGAAAGGCTCTAGCAGTTCCAGGGCCTGGCAAACATGGTGCAGGCAGGCCTTGCCCTTTCCTCTCCCTTGTAAACCCTAAAGCTAGTTATCAAGGAATATTCCTTTATTTGGACAATTTGTTATGCCAGACTCATTCCTGAGGGTGACTACCAAAGTCTACCCATCAAAAGACACTTTGGATTCATCTAATTAACATTCCCAGTGAGAATATACCACCATATCTTAGGACATTCTAACATAAAATTACCCCTTTAGTCTTCTTAAAAATTATGCCAGAAGTGTCATTTGTTGCTGTTCTTCTGCCGATCAGAAGACAGCCACTTTTATGTTTCTTCCATTGTTAATAAAGGATCTCTCTGTGGAAATAGATGTTTGGGTATGGCTTGAATTTAATTTGAGATGCAGGAGGGAATCCCCACTTTTTTTTACCATATAGGGATTAAATGATCAAACATGTGAGGATAGTTCACATTCAAACAACAATTGATATGATTTTTATGTATATACATACTATATTCCTAGCTCCTCTTTAAGAGCATAATCATAAGCATTTTCCATATCCTTTGCTCCTGTTTATTCAACATTGAAGATCACCTGAAAATATAACCCAGAGTTTTGCTGATGAATATTTCAGCGACATATTCCCAAATTCCCAAAACCTTTTAAATTTGAAGTAAATTTGAGCTCACATAGAAATATGACAGCTACATTTCTATTTTAATGATATTTTACATTATTTTAAATGTTATAGAAATGCATAGAGATATTTTAAATTAATAAAACAACATGTTTGCAAGCTCTGGAATGTCAGTTAGTAAGCAGATGGTAAGAGAACTATTCTGACTTCTACTTAGCACTTGCTTTTAGAATCTCCTGATCATATGCAGTTAGGCCCCCAGCACTCTGTTTTTACCCTTTTTAACATACATGTGTAATTCAAATGGCTTAATCAAATTCATGAATGACTGTTAAGCAGGATGGGCTCAATCTGGTATTGTCAACCAGAACAAAAGTTGGTGATATCTGGGATGCTTGAATATAAGACATGTATAAATAATTCCTTTTCACTATTTGAAATGCATTTGATTAGATAGAAATTTGACTTCATCCGGAGCTCTGATTTGTACAACAGTGCCATTATGTATTAAGATTATCCAGCATAAGGATACAGTAGTATATTAAAATTGAAACACTTCAAAATTCGCATATAGGTTATATTTGTGTATGTTTGCATATGTGGTAATATATTACTCAATACTGTAATTTTCAGAATACAAGGCTAAGGAAATGGTTCAGCAGGTAATTTGCTTGATGTACAAGTATAAGGGTCTATGTTTGGATTCCTCGAACCCCCCAAAAGCCAGACAAACCAGTAATCTGAGCACTCCAGTGGTGAGAAGAGAGGTGCAGGCAAGAGAATTCCAGAAGCTCACAGGTCATATACCCTTATGTACACAGTAGTAAACAAGAGAACTTGTATCAATCAATGTGGAAGACAAAGATGGAGATCCAAGGATGTCCTCAGTCTGTACAAAGTGTGATATGTATGTAAACTTTCTCCCCTCTTCTTTGCTCTCCCTGTACCCACATCATATGTGTACACACACACACACACACACACACACACACACACACACACACACACACACAAATGCTCTGATATGCACTGATAAAAATGAACAAAATAAAATGCAAATATGTTCATGCTATGTAGATGAATAAACTGAGATGGTAATGTTTCCAAGAAAGCGATACCTGGGGAAAGTAGAAAGAGTTGAATTATTTGGTTTTCAGAATATTGTGTAATGGTTATCTTTTTCTGCTACCTTTGGGAAACTTTTTATCATATCCAAGAGTGTATACAAATCTCATTATAATCAGCAGCTGTCTTGCAGACATGCAGTAATACATAAATGTCTGCAGGCAGGAACACCTTGCCTAAATAATATTCTATAATTTAAAATATTGTCTATCTGTCTGTCTGCCTGTCCATCTGTCTGTCTGTCTGTCTGTCTGTCTGTCTGTCTGTCTGTCTCTATCTATCTATCTATCTATCTATCTATCTATCTATCTATCTATCTATCTTGTGTGAGTGTGTGTGTGTGAGTTTGTGTATATATCTTCTATGACTCATATGTGGAACTCAGAAAAAAAAAAAAAAAACTTGAAGGTCTTAGTTTTTCCCTTCCCCATTGTAGGTTGCTGAAATCAAAATAAAACCTTTAAGCTTCATGGTAAGAGTTTTTAAGCATGTAGCTATCTTTTTGGCCCATGTTCTATCTTTGCCTTCTGTGTTTCTGTCAGCTACTCAGCAGTCTCTGAGTCTTTTATGCTTCATAAAAAACAAACAAACAAACAAACAAACAAACAAACAAACACACTACAATATCTGTCACCCATTTTCTTGTAAGTAACTCCAATAAAACATATTGTTTTATAAATCAGCTGGTGACCCTATTTTTTTTTTTTTTGGTTTTTCAAGGCTCTCTAGCAGGGATTAGTAAATATTTTTATACATGTACATGATTTAAATGTAGATTATGACAACACAAAACCTCAGTTTCCTATTTAGCATCTGTTGTCAGACTTGGAGTCAATTATTCTTGTTTCTTTACAGTGTTCTTAATCATTTTTTGAATAATCATGTTCTCAATCCTATTTGTATACTTCACGTCTGAGATTTCACAGGATATTGGACATTGATTTATTGAAATATTAACCATGCATATGTAATTTCCATATTGTTCTTCAGGATATAGCTCAACCTTTATGCCTATAGAAATAATTGTACAACTAATACAAGTTACCATAAGTTGGCAATTATTAGAGGTATGTGAGTGAATGTGTGTATATATGTATATGTGAATATGTATACACACATATATGTGCAAGGGGTTGTTTACCTATGGAAGCCATAGTATATTTAGATTTTATTAACATATATTAAATGTATACAATATTAAATTTCATCATGACATTTTCAAACATGTATTTGATATATTCCTTAATATATTGTTTTATACAACAGTCACTCCTGGTGATCCTTTTCCCATATACTCCATTTCTGCTTTTCTACTTTTTTCCATTATTCTTAATTTTTATTTTTTATAATAACCAGGGTTTCATTAGAGTTGCTTATAGTAACACATGCTGGCTTTGCTCTAGTCAACTGCAGAAAAACCAAGAGTGCTATGACTATGTATAAATTCAGGGTTTAAGAAGGTAAATAGGTATTTCTTTCTCATGTTTAATCATCAGAACCTAATGTCAAAGTAATTTTGATTCACAAAGGAATTACAAACTAGATAAATATGTAACATCTGATTTTAAAATGAATAAAAGCCTGAACTAAACTCTCTGAAAGAACCTCTGGATGCTGACGGAAGAAGAAGGAAGAAAAAGCAGAATTTGTAAATACGAAGACATTGTATATCACCACACAGGAGGAAACATAGCCCAAAATAAGAGAATTGTTTTCAAGTAGATTTAAGATGTCTAACGAGAAGCAGGGAAATGTCTACCACCACTCAGGAATACCATGTAATTCAGAAGAGTTACCTTGTTGATATTGGTGTCAGTCAGAATAAAGTAGGTAGACGCTTTAAAATGGAAACAAAATAAAATAAGAATAAAACAATTTGGTTCTCTTTATTTTCCAATCAAAGGGATACAGTTAAAAATCAGGTTGAGAGAATGTTGAAGCAGTAAACATAGACTGTAATGAAAGACATTGTCTTTAAAAGAAAAATTAGTACTAAAGAGAATAACAGAAAGAGACTTTTAGACAAAGTGTGAGGAAATAAACTTCTGGAAATAAAGGAACAACACTACTAATGCTCAGCTATCCTACAGTGATGCTGTCTGATGGACCAGTAATCTGAGGAACTCAAAGAACAGGGTGGACTACAGTCTAATGCTGTAGACAACCTTACTTTTCTTTCGGTGTACTTTTATATAAGAATGTAACAAAGCAACAAGGATCTAACGAAGGTTGTTTGAGTTCAAATAAACAAGAGCAGGAAAACATGTAAATATAATGGAATGAGCACATACTAAATATTCACAGAGAAGCCTTTTCTTAGACCTTTCTCAGGACAGACCAATCTAAATACAATTGCCTAGCACATACTATAGATTATTCTGGGAAAACATGAAAGCAAGGCAGAATGCCATCAGGTTTATGGTGTGCTAACCAGATTAGATTCTATAGCAATCTTCTGGTGTTCAATCAGAATAAACAGTCTTATAAATTAAATGTAAGTGATTGTCACAGGAGGTGCAAAATCACATCTAAGAATATTTCAAAGAACGAAATACTCTCTGGCTTTTTAATTGCTCATCTTGGGTTACTATTTTGACCATGCTCTGACACAGGCTTCTGCACCCATGCTGAGGGAATAGGCAGCATGTGGCCGGCAGAGCTCCAAGGATTGCTGCAAGAGTCCTGCTTGAATACAGGTATCTGTTGGCAATCACACTCCTACCTCATCACATGTGTGGAGCAGAGAGATGCAAATATGGTACATAGAGCTCAAATTTCAAAGGCAAAACGTTGAACGTTGTACATTATACCTAGCACTTTAATATGATTTGACTTTGGGGACCCCCTCTCCTTGCAAAATATAAAAAAAACCCAAAATTAAGACAAAGAAAACAAAAATCTCATCATGGAAGCTGCAGAATGTCACAGTGTGTCTTTTATTATAATTCTAAGAACATTAAGGAAATATAAGATGTGACTAATCTGTGGATAGTTAAGTGCTGCTCCAGCATAGTACACGCAGATTGCTAAAAGCTCTGAAACACTGCAAATTATAGCAACAATCATCTCTCTTTACACCAAATTTCTAAAAGGGTACATTTTTATTTTTAGTTTGAGCTAAATTCTATTAAACTTTCACAGAAAAAGAGGACTGTAAAGTGTTCCTGTAAGCAGAATGTGAAATGGTTCTGAATTATAGGTATTGAAGGTTACTATGAAGACAGCTGATGGATCCCTCTTCCAAAATCAGTTTTTATTTGATTCACTTAGTTGAAAATCATTGTTAAATATATTTTATGATTATTACTTCTAAAAATCTAGTGAAAGACACAATATAAATGCAGCATTGCAAATAAATGCTCAGTAGAAACACAGCTCCAAATCTTATGTGGGTAGTGTGTAGGGTAATGGAAAATGCTGATTGTGAACATGACACTCTTTAGAGTCACCTAAGGGACATGTATCTTGGTATGTGTGTGAAATAGACATGGGTTAAATGCTATGGGAAGACTTATCCTAAAAATGGGGCGACATCATTCCATGGGCTTGTGTCCTGGGCCAAATGAAACGGAGAAATCAAGTAGAGCACCAGCATTCACCTCACAAGGTGCGTTGTCCGTGCATTATCCACACAAACGTAAGAGTTAGCACATGCACTAGTCTTAAAGCATAAGTAACATCACTAGTTTGGAGGAATAAGAATTAGAATCAAAGACAGTGAGTTCTGAGATCGTTTAGTCATGTGGCCAATCTTAAAGGACAAGAATACAATTGAATGGAAGTTAATGCCATTTGAACATATACAAATTTCATTGCACTCAATATAGTATATGTTATCCCCAACTGAGTAAAGTCAGAAATGATTTTTTATTTTTTTCCTCCAAAATTTTCATTAACATGAGTCACATATTTGAAAATATGTAAGTACCAGTGGGGTGGGACACATTTTTAAATGTCAACAAAGCTGATACACAACTCCCTTAATAAATATTGCAATTCCATTATACAATGCTCTATTTGTGTAGACTAAACAATGGTTGTCACTGCAGCACTTTATTTTCTGATCTTCCAATTTGAAGTGAAAAAAAAAAGATAATATAGACTGTCATCGCAATTAATGTGTTATTGCAGGTTGTATCAGTAAGTAATTGACTAAATACATTAGATAGCCAGTCTTGGCATTTCAGCTGTTGATCTTCAGCTGAGTAATCTGCTCTCCAGGCAGTAGTTCCACACCTCTAGGTGCAGTCTAGTCTCGCCTGGATGCAAGGAGCACCCACTGCCTTGGAGCACTAGCTAAAGACTAAGACCCCAATTCTGAGCTGTGGTGCTGTCTCTGCTCAGGGTGGTTTGTCTGGGCACACTTCTCAGGCTTCCATGGTGGGGAAGGAGCCTCCCAGTTAACTCTCTGTAGCACAGGATCACAAAAGAACCATTCAGCATGGGAAGGACAATCAGCTTTTATTTTTTCTCTACTGCAGCTTTAGTGTATATCCCTAGTCTCTTGTATTTGTTTGTGTTTTCAGGGAATGCCATACCTCTACACACGAAACTCATCATAAGTTAGTTTGGTTCTATATGGCATGTTGGATGCCAAATGTAAAAGGAATTAAAATTCTAGCTAGTTCTTATAAAATCCAGATTTTTATTTGCAAGCTGTAAACCATATTGGGTTATTTGGAACTATTTTAACTTATATCCTAGCACTATGTGTCTTGTTACTTGTTGCTTCTCCTGGCCACATTACTATTGTTCATCTCCTCTCCCCTCTCAAAGCAGGTTCCTCCCTTGATCCCCTTTATTCTTCTCCTATCTCTACCTGCAACCTCAAGTCAGATAACTGAAAAATCACTTACTTCTAACTATTGCCCGATCACAGGCTTTAGCCCTCTATTGACCAATTATCTTGGGGTACAAGGCTACATAGCATTACTTGGTGTATGTGAGACTCTCCTAATCCCAAAGGACCACATACTCAGAGGTAACTAGATCATCAGGACCAGTATTTAACGTTTGAATCCAGAGTAGTTCAAGACCAACCCCTATAGTGTTTCACAACAATATATTCATGCGTTATTTTGCTTTGTTATTATTCACCTGATTCAAGAATATTTTGCTCCTTGTAAATAACACAACATCAAGCCTTGTGTTTGACAGAAATTAGAGGAGCATACTTTTCTCACAGTCTATATTTTCTTCCACACAAAGATGATGCAAGGATTTCTTTGCCTGTAATGTATATTCTATAGTTTTGTGTTACTTCTTTAATTTCTGAAATCTATTCATATTTTCAAATCTTCAACCACAGAAGAAGATAAGCAATCTACTCAGTGGGAGGCCTGCATCTTCAAGTCCGAGTTTCCTATCCATTCCTTTAATTCTGAAGAAAAGTATGTAAATGTGAGAGGTCAATATAATAAAGACAAAAACTTTTTTTTCAATTATACTTTGGAATGTTGCTTATATTTCTGATATTATGTTACTTACCATTGCAGCATTCTATAGTACATAATACTGATTGTAAACTTGACAATATCTAGAATGCTTTTGTGAAAATATTTCTCAGCATGTCTGTGAGTTTCTATTGATGAATGGAATTGGGGAGATTCACCCTGAACGTAGCTGGCATCATTTTATTGGCTAGGATGCTAGGTTGTACAAAATGAAGAAAATGAGTTGAATGTCAGTATTCATCCCTCTTTGTTTCTTTCTTTTTTTTTTTTTTTTTATTATTAACTTCAGTATTTCTTATATACATTTCGAATGTTATTCCCTTTCCCGGCAAACATCCCCCCCCCCCCCCCTTCCTTATGGGTGTTCCCTCCCAACCCTCCCACCATTGCTGCCCTCTCCCCAACAGTCTAGTTCACTAGGGGTTCAGTCTTAGCAGGACCCAGGGCTTCCCCTTCCACTGGTGCTCTTACTAGGATATTCATTGCAACCTACGAGGTCAGAGTCCAGGGTCAGTCCATGTATAGTCTTTGGGTAGTGGCTTAGTCCCTGGAAGCTCTGGTTGGTTGGCATTGCTGTACATATGGGGTCTCGAGCTCCTTCAAGCTCTTCCAGTTCTTTCTCTGATTCCTTCAACAGGGGTCCCGTTCTCAGTTCAGTGGTTTCCTGCTGGCATACGCCTCTGTATTTGCTGTATTCTGGTTGTGTCTCTCATGAGCGATCTGCACTCAAATTTTGATCATCCGTCTTGAGTTTCATTTGTTCTAGGCATCTAGGGTAACTCAAGCATTTGGGCTAATAGCCACTTATCAATGAGTACATACCATGTATGTCTTTCTGTGATTGGGTTAGCTCACTCAGGATGATATTTTCCAGTTCCAACCATTTGCCTACGAATTTCATAAAGTCATTGTTTTTGATAGCTGAGTAATATTCCATTGTGTAGATGTACCACATTTTCTGTATCCATTCCTCTGTTGAAGGGCATCTGGGTTCTTTCCATCTTCTGGCTATTATAAATAAGGCTGCGATGAACATAGTGGAGCACGTGTCTTTTTTATATGTTGGGGCATCTTTAGGGTATATGCCCAGGAGAGGTATAGCTGGATCCTCAGGCAGTTCAATGTCCAATTTTCTGAGGAACCTCCAGACTGATTTCCAGAATGGTTGTAGCAGTCTGCAACCCCACCAACAAGGGAGGAGTGTTCCCCTTTCTCCACATCCTCGCCAGCATTTGCTGTCACCTGAGTTTTTGATCTTAGCCATTCTCACTGGTGTGAGGTGAAATCTCAGGGTTGTTTTGATTTGCATTTCCCTTATGACTAACGATGTTGAACATTTCTTTAGGTGTTTCTCAGCCATTCGGCATTCCTCAGCTGTGAATTCTCTGTTTAGCTCTGAACCCCATTTTTTAATAGGGTTATTTGTCTCCTTGCTGTCTAACTTCTTCAGTTCTTTGTATATTTTGGATATAAGCCCTCTATCTGTTGTAGGATTGGTAAAGATCTTTTCCCAATCTGTTGGTTGCCGTTTTGTCCTAACCACAGTGTCCTTTGCCTTACAGAAGCTTTGCAGTTTTATGAGATCCCATTTGTCGATTCTTGTTCTTAGAGCATAAGCCATTGGTGTTTTGTTCAGGAAATTTTTTTCCAGTGCCCATGTGTTCCAGATGCTTCCCTAGTTTTTCCTCTATTAGTTTGAGTGTGTCTGGTTTGATGTGGAGGTCCTTGATCCACTTGGACTTAAGCTTTGTACAGTGTGATAAGCATGGATCGATCTGCATTCTTCTACATGTTGACCTCCAGTTGAACCAGCACCATTTGCTGAAAATGCTATCTTTTTTCCATTGGATGGATTTGGCTCCTTTGTCAAAAATCAAGTGACCATAGGTGTGTGGGTTCATTTCTGGGTCTTCAATTCTGTTCCATTGGTCTATCTGTCTGTCTCTGTACCAATACCATGCAGTTTTTATCACTATTGCTCTGTAATACTGCTTGAGTTCAGGGATAGTGATTCCCCCTGAAGTCCTTTTATTGTTGAGGATAGTTTTAGCTATCCTGGGTTTTTTGTTATTCCAGATGAATTTGCAAATTGTTCTGTCTAACTCTTTGAAGAATTGGATTGGTATTTTGATGGGGATTGCATTGAATCTGTAGATCGCTTTTGGTAAAATGGCCATTTTTACTATATTAATCCTGCCAATCCATGAGCATGGGAGATCTTTCCACCTTCTGAGGTCTTCTTCAATTTCTTTCTTCAGTGTCTTGAAGTTCTTATTGTACAGATCTGTTACTTGCTTGGTTAAAGTCACACCGAGGTATTTTATATTATTTGGGTCTATTATGAAGGGTGTCGTTTCCCTAATTTCTTTCTCGGCTTGTTTCTCTTTTGTGTAGAGGAAGGCTACTGATTTATTTGAGTTAATTTTATACCCAGCCACTTTGCTGAAGTTGTTTATCAGCTTTAGTAGTTCTCTGGTGGAACTTTTGGCATCACTTAAATATACTATCATATCATCTGCAAATAGTGATATTTTGACTTCTTCTTTTCCGATCTGTATCCCCTTGATCTCCTTTTGTTGTCTGATTGCTCTGACTAGAACTTCAAGAACTATATTGAATAAGTAGGGAGAGAGTGGGCAGCCTTGTCTAGTCCCTGATTTTAGTGGGATTGCTTCAAGTTTCTCTCCATTTAGTTTAATGTTAGCAACTGGTTTGCTGTATATGGCTTTTACTATGTTTAGGTATGGGCCTTGTATTCCTATTCTTTCCAGGACTTTTATCATGAAGGGGTGTTGAATTTTGTCAAATGTTTTCTCAGCATCTAATGAAATGATCATGTGGTTTTGTTCTTTCAGTTTGTTTATATAATGGATCACGTTGATGGTTTTCCGTATATTAAACCATCCCTGCATGCCTGGGATGAAGCCTACTTGATCATGGTGGATGATTGTTTTGATGTGCTCTTGGATTCGGTTTGCCAGAATTTTGTTGAGTATTTTTGCGTCAATGTTCATAAGGGAAATTGGTCTGAAGTTCTCTTTCTTTGTTGGGTCTTTGTGTGGTTTAGGTATAAGAGTAATTGTGGCTTCATAGAAGGAATTCGGTAGTGCTCCATCTGTTTCAATTTTGTGGAATAGTTTGGATAATATTGGTATGAGGTCTTCTATGAAGGTCTGATAGAATTCTGCACTAAACCCGTCTGCACCTGGGCTCTTTTTGGTTGGGAGACCTTTAATGACTGCTTCTATTTCCTTAGGAGTTATGGGGTTGTTTAACTGGTTTATCTGTTCCTGATTTAACTTCTGTACCTGGTATCTGTCTAGGAAATTGTCCATTTCCTGTAGATTTTCAAGTTTTGTTGAATATAGGCTTTTATAGTAAGATCTAATGATTTTTTGAATTTCCTCTGAATCTGTAGTTATGTCTCCCTTTTCATTTCTGATTTTGTTAATTTGGACACACTCTCTGTGTCCTCTCGTTAGTCTGGCTAGGGGTTTATCTATCTTGTTGATTTTCTCAAAGAACCAACTTTTGGTTCTGTTGATTCTTTCTATGGTCCTTTTTGTTTCTACTTGGTTGATTTCAGCTCTGAGTTTGATTATTTCCTGCCTTCTACTCCTCCTGGGTGTATTTGCTTCTTTTTGTTCTAGAGCTTTTAGGTGTGCTGTCAAGCTGCTGACATATGCTCTTTCCTGTTTCTTTCTGCAGGCACTCAGTGCTATGTGTTTTCCTCTTAGCACAGCTTTCATTGTGTCCCATAAGTTTGGGTATGTTGTACCTTCATTTTCATTAAATTCTAAAAAGTTTTTAATTTCTTTCTTTATTTCTTCCTTGACCAGGTTATCATTGAGTAGAGCATTGTTCAGTTTCCACGTATATGTGGGCATTCTTCCCTTATTGTTATTGAAGACCAGCTTTAGGCCGGGGGGGTCCGATAGCACGCATGGGATTATTTCTATCTTTCTGTACCTGTTGAGGCCCGTTTTTTGACCAATTATATGGTCAATTTTGGAGAAAGTACCATGAGGAGCTGAGAAGAAGGTATATCCTTTTGCTTTTAGGGTAGAACGTTCTATAAATATCCGTTAAGTCCATTTGGCTCATGACTTCTCTTAGTCTGTCTACGTCTCTGTTTAATTTCTGTTTCCATGATCTGTCCATTGATGAGAGTGGGGTGTTGAAATCTCCCACTATTATTGTGTGAGGTGCAATGTGTGTTTTGAGCTTTAGTAAGGTTTCTTTTATGTATGTAGGTGCCCTTGTATTTGGGGCATAGATATTTAGGATTGAGAGTTCATCTTGGTGGATTTTTCCTTTGATGAATATAAAGTGTCCTTCCTTATCTTTTTTGATGACTTTTAGTTGGAAATTGATTTTATTTGATATTAGAATGGCTACTCCAGCTTGCTTCTTCTGACCATTTGCTTGGAAAGTTGTTTCCCAGCCTTTCACTCTGAGGTAGTGTCTGTCTTTGTCTCTGAGGTGTGTTTCCTGTAGGCAGCAGAATGCAGGGTCCTCGTTGCGTATACAGTTTGTTAATCTATGTTTTTTTATTGGGGAGTTGAGGCCATTGATGTTGAGAGATATTAAGGAATAGTGATTATTGCTTCCTGTTATATTCATATTTGGATGTGAGGTTGTGTTTGTGTGCTTTTCTTCTCTTTGTTTTGTTGCCAAGACGATTAGTTTCTTGCCTCTTCTTGGGTATAGCTTGCCTCCTTATGTTGGGCTTTACCATTTATTATCCTTTGTAGTGCTGGATTTGTAGAAAGATACTGTGTAAATTTGGTTTTGTCATGGAATATCTTGGTTTCTCCATCTATGTTAATTGAGAGTTTTGCAGGATACAGTAGCCTGGGCTGGCATTTGTGTTCTCTTAGGGTCTGTATGACATCAGTCCAGGATCTTCTGGCCTTCATAGTTTCTGGCGAGAAGTCTGGTGTGATTCTGATAGGTCTGCCTTTATATGTTACTTGACCTTTTTCCCTTACTGCTTTTAATATTCTTTCTTTATTTTGAGCGTTTAGTGTTTTGACTATTATGTGACGGGAGGTGTTTCTTTTCTAGTCCAATCTATTTGGAGTTCTGTAGGCTTCTTGTATGCCTATGGGTATCTCTTTTTTTAGGTTAGGAAGTTTTCTTCTATGATTTTGTTGAAGATATTTACTGGTCCTTTGAGCTGGGAGTCTTCACTCTCTTCTATACCTATTATCCTTAGGTTTGATCTTCTCATTGAGTCCTGGATTTCCTGTATGTTTTGGACCAGTAGCTTTTTCCCTTTACATTATCTTTGACAGTTGAGTCAATGATTTCTATGGAATCTTCTGCTCCTGAGATTCTCTCTTCCATCTCTTGTATTCTGTTGGTGAAGCTTGTATCTACAGCTCCTTGTCTCTTCTTTTGGTTTTCTATATCCAGGGTTATTTCCATGTGTTCTTTCTTGATTGCTTCTATTTCCATTTTTAATTCCTTCAACTGTTTGTTTGTGTTTTCCTGGAATTCTTTCATGCATTTTTGCGATTCCTCTCTGTAGGCTTCTACTTGTTCTCTAAGGGAGTTCTTCACGTCTTTCTTGAAGTCCTCCAGCATCATGATCAAATCTGATTTTGAAACTAGATCTTGCTTTTCTGGTGTGTTTGGATATTCCATGTTTGTTTTGGTGGGAGAATTGGGCTCCGATGATGCCGTGTAGTCTTGGTTTCTGTTGCTTGTGTTCCTGCGCTTGCCTCTCGCCATCAGATTATCTCTAGTGTTACTTTGTTCTGCTAATTCTGACAGTGGCTAGACTGTCCTATAAGCCTGTGTGTCAGGAGTGCTGTAGACCTGTTTTACTGTTTTCTTTCAGCCAGTTATGGGGACAGAGTGTTCTGCTTTTGTGTGTGTAGTTTTGTCCCTCTACAGGTCTTCAGCTGTTCCTGTGGGCCTGTGTCTTGAGTTCACCAGGCAGGTCACTTGCAACAGAAAAGTTGGTCTTACCTGTGGGCCCGAGGCTCAAGTTCGTTCGCGGGGTGCTGCCCACGGGCTCTCTGAGGTGGCAGCAACCGGGAAGATCTGCGCTGCCTCTTCCGGGAGCCTCCGTGCACCAGGGTTCCAGATGGCCTCCGGTGTTTTCCTCTGGAATCAGCAATGTGTGTAGAGAGCAGACTCTTCTGGTTTTGCAGGCGGTGTCTCAGGCAGGGCTCCTGCCTCACCTGGGCCCTCTCCCACGGGAGCCCAGAGGCCCTATACAGTTTCCTCTTGGGCCAGGGATGTGGGCAGGGGTGGGCAGTGTTGGTGGTCTCTTCTGCTCTGCAGCCTCAGGAGTGCCCACCTGACCAGGCGGTAAGGTATCTCTCCCACGGGTTCTGGGAGCAGAGAGCTGCTGCGGGCCGGGATCCGCGCGTGTGGGACTTCCGGTAAACACAGGACGTGCCTGGTCCTAGAGGGATTCTGCCTCTGTTGTCCCGATTCCACCCGGCAAGTCACTTGCAGCAGATAAGTTAGTCTTACCTTTGGTCCCGAGGCTCAAGTTCGCTCGCGGGGTTCTGCCCACGGGCTCTCCGCGGTGGCAGCGACCAGGAAGATCTGCGCTGCCTCTTCCGGGAGCCTCCGTGCACCAGGGTTCCAGATGGCCTCCGGTGTTTTCCTCTGGAATCAGCAATGTGTGTAGAGAGCAGACTCTTCTGGTTTCGCAGGCGTGTCTGCCTCTCTGAAGGTTTAGCTCTCCTTCCCATGGGATTTGGGTGCAGAGAACTGTTTATCCGGTCTGTTTCCTTCAGGTTCCGGCGGTGTCTCAGGCAGGGCTCCTGCCTCACCTGGGCCCTCTCCCACGGGAGCCCAGAGGCCTTATACAGTTTCCTCTTGGGCCAGGGATGTGGGCAGGGGTGGGCAGTGTTGGTGGTCTCTTCTGCTCTGCAGCCTCAGGAGTGCCCACCTGACCAGGCGGTAAGGTATCTCTCCCACGGGTTCTGGGAGCAGAGAGCTGCTGCGGGCCGGGATCCGCGGGTGTCCCCTCTTTGTTTCTTAATGCAGATGAATGTGATCAACTTTTTATGGTTTTGCTGCCATGCCTTCTTTATCAGAATACACTTCTCCAGTGTGATGAACTTTCCCACTGTGATGGACTTTTCGCAATGTGATGGACTTCCCCACTCTGAATGATTTCTATATTATGATGGGATTTCCTGCTGTGATGTACTTCCACATCATGATGCACTCTCCTACCATGATGGAGACTTCCATTCTATCATGCACTTTGATGAATTCCCCCCCGCCCGTGATGGATTTTCTCATTATGATCAAGTTCCCCACTCTGATGGACTTCCCTACTATGATGGACTTCTCCAATGTGATAGACTTCCTAAATATGATGGGTTTCCCCATCATGGTACACTGTACTAATATGATGGAGATTTCCCACTGTGATGAATCTTTGAAACTCATGGTGAAATAAATAATTTATTTTTTATTAAGCATTTTATTCATTTACATTTCAATTGACATCCCCTTCCTGGATACTCCTCCACAAATCCATTCATCCCATCTCCATCTCCTTTGCCTCTATGAAGGAGTTCCTCCACCAACTCACTCACTGCTGCCTATCTGTTCTAGCATCCCCAAATGCTGTGGCATCAAATGTGCACAGGATCAAGGGTCTCTCTTCCTACTGATGCCAGAGAAGGCCATTCTCTACTCTTTATGTATCTGGAGCTATGGATCCCTCCATGTATAATCTTTGGTTAGGGGTTTAGTCTCTAGAAGTTTAGGGTGGTCAGGTTAGTGGATATTGTCATTTGTTAAGAGTTGCAATCCTCTTCAGCTACTTCAATTCTTCCCCTTGTTTTTTTTTAATTGGGGCTCTCAGTCTCAGTCCAATGGTTGGCTGTGAATTTCTGCATCTGTATTGGTCAGGTGCTGTTAGAACTTCTCAGGGAATAGCCATACCAGGCTCTTATTAGCAAGTACATCTTGTCATCAGCAGTAGTATCCAGGTTGGTACCTACAGGTGGGATAGATCTCTAGGTGGGATAGTTGCTGGTTGGCCTTTCCTTCAGTGTCTGTTCCATTTTTTCCCTGTCTTACCTTTGGACAGGAACATTTCTGGGATAACAATTTTGAGATGGATGGGTGGCCTCATCTCTCAACTGTGGGCTGTGCCTATCTGCTGGAAGTGATCACTGCAGGTTATATTTCTCCGTCAATGTATATTTCAGCTAAGATCATTCCAGTTCGGTCCTAGAGTCTCACTAGTGTCTGGTTATTTCTCATGGTTACCCTCAGTTTCCCATCCCCACTGAAACTTATTTCTATTTGATTTCCTGACCCTCTGTAATTTTCTTCTGTTCCTTCCAATACCTGATTCTGCTCTCCTTTTCCCTTCCCTCTACATCCAAGCTTCCTCTGTTCCTCTACCTCCTATGACTATTTTGCTGCCCCTTCTATGAAGGATTGAGAAATCACACTTTCCTTATTCTTGAGCTCCACATGGGGTTTGTGAGTTGTTTGTGGGTATTCTGAACTTTTGGGCTAATATGCACTTATCAGTGAATACATATCATGTGTGTATTGTTTGAGTATGGTTTGCCTCATTCAGGAATGGTATTTTCTATTTCCATCCATTTGCCTATGGTTTTCATGAACTCATTGCTTTTAATAGTTCTATATTACTCCATTGTGTATATGTATCACATACTCTGTGTCTATTCTTCTGTTGAGGGACATCTGGGTTCTTTCTAGCTTCTGGCTATTATAAATAAGGCTGATAAAGGCATAATGAATCTTGTATCCTTGATATATGTTGGCTCATCTTTTGAGTATATGCTCAGTAGTGTTATAGCTGGGTTTTTGGGGAGAGCTATTTCCTACTTTCTGAGGAATCATCTGATTGATTTCCTAAGTTTGTTTCCTTGAACACTTTATCACTGACAGTGAAGAAAAGACGTTTAAGAAAACTTGCTCTAGGGGTTGGGGATTTAGCTCAGTGGTAGAGCGCTTGCCTAGCAAGCACAAGGCTCTGAGTTTGGTCCCCAGCTCCAAAAAAAAAAAAAAAAAAAAAAAAGAAAACTTGCTCTAACCATGAACTGGTAAAAACATATGGGGCTATATAAAATTACTAAATTTGGTAAACTTTCAGTTGCATACTTCATTGTGGTCACTATGGCATTGAATGACTGTAAATGGGAAAACATTTTTTTTCTCCTAAAATATATTCTAGGAATGACTGTTTGTCCTATGTAAAAATCCTATGGAAAAATGTAAAATTCTATTTCTAACAGTTGTTTTATGCATATATTATTAATTGGAGAAGAGACTGTGAAATATTTACATTTCTAGTAGTGCATCTCTTATTTGCACTTGGATCCAAACTTTATTATGATCTGTAATTTTTACTTCTGCTCACTAGAGGTCCAGCTTTTCTACTTACTTAGCCTTCTGTCACTATAATATATATCTAGTACTGTTAGTTTATAAAGAGAAAAGCTGATTGTGTCTCATAGTCATAATTGCTCGACCCTGTCATACTTGTAGGTATGGTAAGGAAACAGTTCAGACTGTAACAAAACTTCTCATCTCATGGCTAATGAACAAAAAGGGTAAAAAAGTTCAGGATCCCATGATTCCATGTATGTTAGACAGTTTTTTCTCAACTTGACGGAAACTAAAGTCATCTGAAAGAACAGGGTCACAATTAAGGCAATTCTTCTCCAAGACTGGGTTGTATATATGTTTGTTGGATATTTCTTAATTGCTAACTGGTTTGGCAGTGTCTAGCCCTGGTCCCATAAGAAAACAGGTTGACCAAGCCATGTGAATCAGTAAAGTGTATACTACCCCTCAATGGCGGTTTCATAAATCCTTGCCTTTAGGTTCCTACCTTGCTTAAGGTAGGAAAATACTGACTTTCTTCAATGATGAACTGTTATGTAAAAATGTACAAATAAACCTTTTCCTCTTCAACTTATATTATGGTTGTGGTATTTCTTTTCAACAGTAGAAACTCTAATTAGATCTTCCTGTGAGAACATAGCACCAATGACATAATGCCTTCCACTAGACTGTCTATTTTAGGTTTCAATGTACTATAATAAATAGTTATTTTGAGAATAATTAGGACAAAATATGTAGAAATAGCAGATCAATATAAATCTATGAATTTTTCCTCAAGCACAAGGATTGGAGTGATCCCATAGTAATAAAACAAAGACAAAAAGAATATTTTCTAGGGGAAAAATTGTCTTGGCTAGAAGTGTGTATAGAGATATGTAAAAAAAATGTATACCAATAGAACATAGGCCCTATCAACATTTTTAAAAAAGAAAAGAGAATCATGCATCTTTCAAGACACTTTGGGTGATGATTAAGAATTAGAATGATTATATAAGTTCTTGACTAGCAGAGAAAGATCTATGGTTCAATCCATTATATCAGATGTAAATTTGACTTTATTAAAGTTTAATATGAAATTTCTTTTATTTTTGTGTAAACGTGTATAATAAGTGCCTATGCATGATATACATACATATGAGTGTACATTTGTGTTTGAGTCTGCATATATGCACGTAATTTGTTGAAAGCAGAGGCCAACATTACATGGTTTCCTTTCCTGCTCTCCACTATATCCTCTGAGCCTGGGCCTGGCACTGAAACTGTAGAGCTCACTAACTTAATTATACTGACTGGGCCATGATCTACAGGTATCCCTTTATCTCTGTCCATTACCAGTGTTGTAATTATGTTTGCATTTCTCCTCAGATCGGTCTCAGACATGTCCCAGAGATCTGTACTGAATACTTTTGCTTGTCTTCCAAGCACTTATACAAATAGAGCCATTTTCACAGCCACTATTATTAAAAAATAATAAAGTGAATGGTAGCAGCATAGTGTAATGTGTTTTCTTTTCTGTTTTGTTTTTTGTTTCTTTTTTCTTTTTCGTTTTGTTTTTGTTTTGTTTTTTTTTTCTTTTTTTGTGTGTAATGTGTTTATAATAATGAATCTATGTGAATGAACAGGTGGAGATTACATATCAAGGTGTGATCATAGAATTGACAACAGCTTCAAAACTAATGACAGAAAACTAGAATGAATGGAGTTAGTAAAGCATATGATAATGGAGGGGATGGTGGGATTGTCTAGTGGGAAAAGGCACATGCTGTAAAGACTGACCCACATAATAGAAATGGTGTACTCTTTGTTCATACAAGTTGTCTTCTGCTCTCCACACATATGATGATGTTCATTATCTATCTTCTTTTTTCTTTTTTCTCTTTTTTCTTCTCTTTTCTACACACATATACACACATGCAATTAAATAAGTAAACACTGTAATTCTAAAGATTCTTACAGGAAATACAAAAGATTTCATAAATTGAAATACTATGTGAGGCAACAAACTTGTTGCAAAGTCAGAGGATAACTTACAGAAATCTTTTTTTTTTCTGCGTGAACCATGTGAATTGTAATTGAATTTAAGTTGACAGGCTTAGAGGCAAGCTCCTTCACCCACTGAACCTTATTGCTTCCCACTGATTTACAAGCTAAAACAGATGAAATTTAAGTGCTAAAAGAACCTGTAGGCAAACTTTGTCCAGTTGGTAGCAAGTTATATAGAAATAAGAAGCAGCATTTGTTTTTCTATGCAGTTTGTTGATTTTAAGCAAATTAAAATACTTCTTCAATATTTAGATTGGACAAAAACCATTGGAAAAATAAGTTTCATAATTATTGCCATCATAGTCATATTCTATAATAAAATTTAGGGCATTGTGATCCATTATAAAATAAGATGTATTTTATACATTTAAAATTAAACTTGAAGAAATTAAAACTTTTTCACTTTTCTTCAACTCCCCCGACTCTGCTCTGTGTATGTACATGTGTGTGTTTATGAATATGCTTACTCAGTCATATTTTGTGGTGTTTAGAGGATCACACCCTGGAAACTGTTTTCCCTTTCCACCCATAATGTCTGGTACTGAACTCATGTATTAAGGCTTGGTTGCAAAAACCCTTACTAGCAAATCTATCTTAAAAACCCCAATACCTCACCCAATACTCACATGAAACAACCACAGTGCAAAAATAAAAACATATGAATTTTGTTATCACTGACTAATTATACAGGAAAGTAAAATGAGACAAAACAAAGCAAACAGCACTTCATACCTAAATTTAAAAATAAAAGTATTTATAGAAAGCTTTCCATTTAAAAATATAATTGTATTTTTATGGAATATTACCATTCGGGCTGTAAACTTTATTTTTATAATAAGGGTCATCTACCCAAAGTAACATATTAATTACTTGCCTTGGAAAAGGTCTCATTTGATGCCTTAAAAACCAGGAGGTGTGTGGGCAGATGGAGTAGGAGAACCTGAAAGGAGCAGATTTCTTCATCTATTATGGGTATGTGTGAAGTAGTACTGTGCCATTTCGGATGCTGACGAATAAGGAACATAAGTTAAAACTTTCTCATCAAAACAGCATAACTATCTTAATTTTGGGAAAAAATGAGTAATTTTATGACACTCTTCAGATTCTTAAAACTAAAACCATGAAACAGGCTATAGAGATAGTTTAGCTGGACAAAGACTTGCAGTACAAGCATGAGGCCTTAAGTATGAATTACACAATTTCCTAGAACTAATTTCAAAGGTTTAGTTCAGCATTGAAGAGCCGTGATGGTGGTACTAAGGAATCAAAGATTAGAAGTTTATTTGACGAGCCTAGAAATGTCAATGAATTTCAGGGAGAGAGGATGCTGTCTCAAAAATTAGAGGCCTGACATGAGAACATTTGGAAAGTCATCCTAGCCCACTATCTCATCCATCTGCCTCTCAGTCACTTCATATATCACGATGACCTTCATAAGAATGATAAAATAAATGACCTAGAAATCTAGGGCAACCTTAAACATATTACCACTTCTAGAAACTTTCAGATCTCAGCCAAGAGTATGTGTACAGTTTGTAAATGTTTACTATTAACCTCAGAATTTATACCTACCTATGCTAGTACAATTTCTGGCACAGTTCATGGAGAAAAACACAGAATGGCCTGAAGACCAAACACCAAGAATCATTCAACTGGACAGCAAGCTCAAACGTTGTGGTAATAGCAATCAAGATCCAACAACTCAGCAGACATTAGGCCAGATATTAACACAAAGAAACACTCCAAGTGACTTAGTTCTAGATGTCTAGGTCCACTTACAAAATTACAAACATCATACATATCCCTAACAATATTTTCCTCAAAAAATTAGTAATTCTGCTGTAATATTTTCTGAGAACAACTTAGCAAAATCACAGATAATTATCAAACATAAAATTAGAGTTTGTTCAAAAAACTCAAAAAATTATTAACAAATGCAAGAATGTAGCATACAAATATAGAATAAATTGAACAAAATAATGAAATCAATTCCAGCTATGAAAACAAGCAGAGAGCTAAAATTATTGAAAAATGCCAAAATCAAAGAAAATTCCTTCAGGTAATCAAACAAAAATTTTATAGGAAAGTATCATCAACAAATTGTACTAAGTGGAAGAGAGAATATGAGAACTTGAAGAAAAGGAAAAGGAAGTGAAAGATCCCCATTTGATGTTAATGCAGCCATTTCCTAAGAATGATAATTTTTAAGCTGGCCTTTGCTTAGCCCCTACACGTTAGACAATAGACCAGAAAGTACAGAAAACACGTTCCCACCCACTCTCTAGGAAGCTGCCCAACCATAAGAACAGATGGCATAGATAGTATTTACTGCAGGGCAATTACAAGGCAGGAAACATCTCGGGGAAGCTGACTGAACACTATAGATTGTGCCCCAGGACAGGAAAACCTATATCAAGTTAGATGTCCTTGGTACTGACATGGCTGTGTTGAAATAGCTATAGCCTTGTTGTGGGAACTCCAGGAGAGAAACATCTGCCAAGTCAGATATTTTTGGTACTTGACCTGGGAACCCCAGGACGGGAAAACATATATCAAGTCAGACATCCTTGGTACTGAAATGACTGCATTGATATGGTTGTGGCCTTGTCCCAGGAACTCCAGAAAACATCTGCCTTGTCAGTTATCCTTGGCACTGAAATAGCTGAGCTAAAGAGACTGTGTAATCTTAAATGACTAAGCTGTACATTTCTGCTGTTCAAGGATCTTCACATCCCTCCTGCATGAGTACCGTGTTGAGCCCCAGTGCATCAGTATCCCAAAGTAAACCTCTTGTTTTTACATCAAGACTGAGTCCTGCGTGTTTGTGGCGTGGTTCGAGTCCTCACGATTGCAACGAGAGTCTCCTCATTCTGAGGGTCTTTCAGAAGTGGATCACTTGGTAAAAGAATATGTTAATACAATAGCAACAATAGTAAAACAGGAAATCTGGAACACTGGAAAGGAAGAAACAAGTAAAGACAATGCATACAAGGAAAAGGAACAAAGATCAAAGGCATAGAAAACCTTTTTTAAGTAAGTTATAAAAGAAACTTTTCTCATCTCTATGATAATAAATTCGTTTAAAAGTAAAAAGGCCACTCTCTCCCTACTTATTCAGTATGGTACTTGAAGTTCTAGCCAGAGCAGACAGAAAACAAAAGGTCAAAGGGTTACAAATTGGAAAGTAAGAAGTCAAAATATCACTATTTGCAGATGATATAATAATATACTTAAGAGACCCCAAAAGATCCACCAAAGAACTATTAAGCCTGGTAAACAACTTCAGCAAAGTGAATAGATATAAAAACAAACTCAAATAAATCAGTAACTTTCTTTTACTCAAAGGATAAACAGGATGAGAAAGAAATTAGCGAAATGACATCCTTCACAATAAATCCCAAATAATATAAAATACTTCAGTGTGACTTTAACCAAGCAAGTGAAAGAACTTCAAGTCTCTGAAGAAAGTAATTGAAGATCTCAGAAGATGTAAAGAACTCTCGTGCTCATGGATTGGCTGAATTAATATAATAAAAAAGGCCATTTTGCCAAAAGTAATCTAGAGATTCAATACAATCCCCATCAAAATTCCATCTCAGTTCTTCATAGAGTTAGAAAGAGAATTTGCCAATTCATTTGGAACAACAAAGAAATTTAGGCTAGTGAAAACTATGCTAAAAAAAAAAAAAAAACATCTGGGAGAAGCAGCATTCTTGACCTCAAGCAGTATTAGAGAGCAATAATCATAAAACTGTATGGTATTGGTACAGAGACAGGCAAATACATCAGTGGAATAGAATTGAAGACTCAGAAATGAATCCACATACCTATGCTCACTTGATCATTGACAAAGGAGCTAAAACCATCCAATGGAAAAAAGATAGCATTCTCAACCAATGGTACAGGTTCAACTGGAGGTCAGCATGTAGAAGAATGCAAATCAACCCATTTTGTCACCTTGTACAAATCTTAAGTCCAAGTGGATCAAGGACCTCCACATCAAACCAGATACACTTAAACTAATAGAAGAAAAAGTGGGGAAGTGTCTCGATCGCATGGGCACTGGGAAAACTTCCTGAACAGAACACCAATGACTTATGGTCTAAGAGCAAGAATCAACAAATGGAACCTCAAAAACTGCAAAACTTCTGTAAGGCAAAGGATACTATCATTAAGATAAAACAGCAGCCAACAGATTGGGACATCTGAGAGACCTATGTCTGATAGAGGGCCAATATCCAAAATATACAAAGAACTAAAGAAGTTAAACTCCAGAAAGTCAAATAACCCTCTTAAATTGGAGTGCAGAGCCCAAAGAATTCTCAGCTGAGGAATATCAAATGGCTTAGAAGTACTTAAAGAAATGCTCAAAATCCTTAGTCATCAGGGAATTGCATATCAAAACAACACTGTAACTCCACCTCACACCAGTCAGAATGGCTAAGATCAAAACCTCTGTTGACAACAAATGGTGGAGAGAATGTGGAGAAAGAGCACCCCTTCAGTGTTTGTGGGATTGCCAGCTGGTACAACCACTCTGGAAATTAGTGTGCAGGTTCTTCGAAAGTTGGACACTGCACTACCTGAGTACCCAGCTATACATATCCTGGGCATGTACCCAAAAGATATTACCACCTACAACAAAGACACATGGTCCACTATGTTCATAGCAGCCTTATTTATAATGGAGCGAAGCTGAAAAGAACCCAGATACCCTTTAACAGAGGAATGGATACAGAAAATGTGGTACACTTACACAATGGAGTAGTTCTCAGCTATCAAAAACAAGGACTTCATGAAATTTCATAGGCAAATGGATGGAACTAGTAAATATCATTCTAAGTTTGGTAACCCAATCACAATAAAAATGCATGCTATGCATTCACTGATAAGTGGATATTAGCCCAAATGCTCGAATCACCCAAGATAAAATACAGAGACCACATGGAGCTCACAAAGAAGAATGACCAAAATGCAGACACTTCACTCCTTCTTAAAAGGGGAATCAAAAATTCTCATAGGAGGGGATATGAAGGCAAAGTTTGGAGCAGAGACTGAAGGAAAGGCCATTCAGGACCTGTTCCACCTGTGGCCACGATCTATATACACACCAAATCTAGATGAGATTGGTGAAGCTTAGAAGTGCAGGCTCCCACAAAACACTTGCCTATTCCCTTCTCTGCCTTTATAAAAATTAATGATTTCTGCAACTTGTACCTAGGTATTAATGGAATAAAGGAGAATGGAAAGAAAGTAAGAAAAAAAATTAAGAAGTGCCTGCTGACAGAAATTGGATATAGATGCCTCCTGAGAGACACAGCCAGAGAATATCAAATACTGAGGCGAATGGTAGCAGCAAACCAAGGAACTGGGAATAAGACCCCCACTGGAGGAATTAGAGAAAGGATTTAAAGAGATGAAGAGGCTTGCAACCCCATAACAACAACAATATTGACCAACCAGAGCTCCCAGGGAATAAATCTCTACTCAAAGACTGTACATGGACTAATTTAAGTAATTTAAATTAAGAGACAAGTAGGTGTAACTATTCTAATATTTGGAAAAATATACTTGAAATCAAAACTAATAAGAAGATCTACAAAGGCATGACATGCTCATTAAGTTAATCCATCCACCAAGAGGATAGTACAAATATAAACACTCATGAATAAAATACAGGGACATCCATACATAAATATACTAAAAAAACATATACAGAAAACCAGTAGCTAACAAAAAACTAAATGGAGAGAAACTTGAAGCAATCCCACTAAAATCAGGGACTAGACAAGGCTGCCCACTCTCTCCCTACTTATTCAATATAATTCTTGAAGTTCTAGCCAGAGCAATTAGACAACAAAAGGAGATCAAAGGGATATAGATAGGAAAAGAAGTAGACAAAATATCCCTATTTGCACATGATATGATAGTATATTTAAGTGATCCCAAAAGTTCCACCAGAGAAATACTAAACCTGATAAACACCTTCAGCAAAGTGGCTGGGTATAAAATTAACTCAAATAAATCAGTAGCCTTCCTCTACACAAAGGAGAAACAAGCCAAGATAGAAATTAGGGAAAGGACACCCTTCATAATAGACCCAAATAATATAAAGTACCTCAGTGTGACTTTAACCAAGCAAGTGAAAGATCTGTATGATAAGAACTTCAAGCCTCTGAAGAAAGAAATTGAAGAAGATCTCAGAAGATGGAAAGATCTCCTATGCTAATGGATTGGCAGGATTAATATTGTAAAAATGGTGATTTTTTCAAAAGCAATCTACAGATTCAATGCAATCTCCATTAAAACTCCAATCCAATTCTTCATAGAGTTAGAGAGAACAATTTGCAAATTCATCTGGAATAACAAAAAATACAGGATATCTAAAACTATCCTCAACAATAAAAGGACTTTTGGGGGGAATCACTATCCCTGAACTCAAGCAGCATTACAGAACAATAGTGATTAAATAAATAAATAAATAAATAAATAAATAAATAAATAAATAACTCCATCGTGTGGGTACAAGACAGGCAGAGAGAACAGTGGAATAGAATTCAAGATCAAGAAATGAACTCCCACACCTATGCTCACTTGATTTTTGACAAAGGAGCCAAAACCATCCAATGGAAAAAAGATCACATTTTCAGTAAATGATGCTGGTTCAACTGGAGGTCAACATGTAGAAGAATGCAGATCGATCCATGCTTATCAACCTGTACAAAGCTTAAGTCCAAGTGGATCAAGGACCTCCACATCAAACCAGATACACTCAAACTAATAGAAGAAAAACTAGGGAAGCATCTGGAACACATGGGCACTGGAAAAAATTTCCTGAACAAAACACCAATGGCTTATGCTCTAAGATCAAGAATCGACAAATGGGATCTCATAAAACTACAAAGCTTCTGTAAGGCAAAGGACACTGTTGTTAGGGTAAAATGGCAACCAAAAGATTGGGAAAAGATCTTTACGAATCCTACAACTTGTAGAGGGGGGAGGATGGGGAGGAGAACACCCATATAGAAGGTGAGGGGGAGGTGTTGGGGGATGTAGGCCTGGAAACCGGGAAAGGGAATAACAATCAAAATGTAAATAAGAAATACCCAATTAATAAAAAAAAATAAAAAAACACAGGGACATCCAACTTCACAGAACAATTATTACTCATGTAAACTAACAGATTGAAGCCAATGCACTGATAGTGCCGACTTCCACACAATATTCTCATCTATTCAAAAATATAAGTAAAGAGATGGGAGATAAGTGATATTATAAATCCAATGGTTCTAAAGATATCTATAGAACAGGGATATAGTTCTGTATAATAAACTCAAAATACAGTAGGCCCGCAGAAGTCAACATGCTAAATCTAGTTTAACTCAAAGAATTATTATAAAATCCAATAAGGCAAGTATTTTCATACTTTCCGTTTCTTTTCTTTTTTTTTTTTTTTTAACTTGAGTATTTCTTATATACATTTCGAGTGTTATTCCCTTTTCCGGTTTCCAGGCAAACATCCCCCTCCCCCCTCCCCTTCTTTATGAGTATTCCCCTCCCCATCCTCCCCCCTTGCTGCCCTCCCCCCAACAATCTAGTTCACTGAGGGTTCAGTCTTAGCAGGACCCATGGCTTCCCCTTCCACTGGTGCTCTTACTAGGATATTCATTGCTACCTATGAGGTCAGAGTCCAGGGTCAGTCCATGTATAGTCTTTAGGTAGTGGCTTAGTCCCTGGAAGCTCTGGTTGCGTGGCATTGTTGTACATATGGGGTCTCGAGCCCCTTCAAGCTCTTCCAGTTCTTTCTCTGATTCCTTCAACAGGGGTCCTATTCTCAGTTCAGTGGTTTGCTGCTGGCATTCGCCTCTGTATTTGCTGTATTCTGGCTGTGTCTCTCAGGAGAGATCTACATCCGGCTCCTGTCGGCCTGTACTTCTTTGCTTCATCCATCTTGTCTAATTGGATGGCTGTATATGCATGGGCCATATGTGGGGCAGGCTCTGAATGGGTGTTCCTTCTGTGTCTGTTTTAATCTTTGCCTCTCTATTCCCTGCCAAGGGTATTCTTGTTCCCCTTTTAAAGAAGGAGTGAAGCATTCACATTTTGATCATCCATCTTGAGTTTCATTTGTTCTAGGCATCTAGGGTAATTCAAGCATTTGGGCTAATAGCCACTTATCAATGAGTGCATACCATGTATGTTTTTCTGTGATTGGGTTACCTCACTCAGGATGATATTTTCCAGTTCCGACCATTTGCCTATGAATTTCATAAAGTCATTGTTTTTGATAGCTGAGTAATATTTCATTGTGTAGATGTACCACATTTTCTGTATCCATTCCTCTGTTGAAGGGCATCTGGGTTCTTTCCAGCTTCTGGCTATTATAAATAAGGCTGCGATGAACATAGTGTAGCACGTGTCTTTTTTATATGTTGGGGCATCTTTTGGGTATATGCCCAAGAGAGGTATAGCTGGATCCTCAGGCAGTTCAATGTCCAATTTTCTGAGGAACCTCCAGACTGATTTCCAGAATAGTTGCACCAGTCTGCAATCCCACCAACAATGGAGGAGTGTTCCTCTTTCTCCACATCCTTGCCAGCATCTGCTGTCACCTGAGTTTTTGATCTTTGCCATTCTCACTGGTGTGAGGTGAAATCTCAGGGTTGTTTTGATTTGCATTTCCCTTATGACTAAAGATGTTGAACATTTCTTTAGATGTTTCTCAGCCATTCGGCATTCCTCAGGTGTGAATTCTTTGTTTAGCTCTGAACCCCATTTTTTAATAGGGTTATTTGTCTCCCTGCGGTCTAACTTCTTGAGTTCTTTGTATATTTTGGATATAAGGCCTCTATCTGTTGTAGGATTGGTAAAGATCTTTTCCCAATCTTTTGGTTGCTGTTTTGTCCTAACCACAGTGTCCTTTGCTTTACAGAAGCTTTGCAGTTTTATGAGATCCCATTTGTCGATTCTTGATCTTAGAGCATAAGCCATTGGTGTTTTGTTCAGAATTTTTTTTCCAGTGCCCATGTGTTCCAGATGCTTCCCTAGTTTTTCTTCTATTAGTTTGAGTGTATCTGGTTTGATGTGGAGGTCCTTGATCCACTTCGACTTAAGCTTTGTACAGGGTGATAAGCATGGATCGAATCTGCATTCTTCTACATGTTGACCTCCAGTTGAACCAGCACCATTTACTGAAAATGCTATCTTTTTTCCATTGGATGGTTTTGGCTCCTTTGTCAAAAATCAAGTGCCCATAGGTGTGTGGGTTCATTTCTGGGTCTTCAATTCTGTTCCATTGGTCTATCTGTCTGTCTCTGTACCAATACCATGCAGTTTTTATCACTATTGCTCTGTAATACTGCTTGAGTTCAGGGATAGTGATTCCCCCTGAAGTCCTTTTATTGTTGAGGATAGTTTTAGCTATCCTGGGTTTTTTGTTATTCCAGATGAATTTGCAAATTGTTCTAACTCTTTGAAGAATTGGATTGGTATTTTGATGGGGTTTGCATTGAATCTGTAGATTACTTTTGGTAAAATGGCCATTTTTACTATATTAATCCTGCCAATCCATGAGCATGGGAGATCTTTCCATCTTCTGAGGTCTTCTTCAATTTCTTTCTTCAGAGTCTTGAAGTTCTTGTTGTACAAATCTTTTACTTGCTTAGTTAAAGTCACACCGAGGTACTTTATATTATTTGGGTCTATTATGAAGGGTGTCGTTTCCCTAATTTCTTTCTCGGCTTGTTTCTCTTTTGTGTAGAGGAAGGCTACTGATTTATTTGAGTTAATTTTATACCCAGCCACTTTGCTGAAGTTGTCTATCAGCTTTAGTAGTTCTCTGGTGGAACTTTTGGGATCACTTAAATATTCTATCATATCATCTGCAAATAGTGATATTTTGACTTCTTCCTTCTGATCTGTATCCCCTTGACGTCCTTTTGTTGTCTGATTGCTCTGGCTAGAACTTCAAGAACTATATTGAATAAGTAGGGAGAGAGTGGGCAGCCTTGTCTAGTCCCTGATTTTAGTGGGATTGCTTCAAGTTTCTCTCCATTTAGTTTGATGTTAGCAACTGGTTTGCTGTATATGGCTTTTACCCAGACCTTTGAAAGAGCAGCTACATCAATAACTCTGTTCATCAAAAACAAAGAGAGAAGGACAGAGCCAAGAGGTGTAAAAGGAAGCAGGAAAACACTCTGAGCAAAAGAATCACTTTTTTCCTTTTTTGTTGTTTGGTAGTTTCCTATATTTATACAATGAATTGTAGCCATTTTTCTTCCATTTTTTCTCTCACATCCTCTTCCTTCTTTTCTTTTCTTTCATTTTATTTTCACTCCCACTTACATATTGTTATTTTATGGATTCCACTACCTTTAATTAGAGCTTATTGACAGAGTTGGGTGTGATGTCTCTCAGTGGCAAAAGGGCAGCTCACAAACAGCCACAACATTGATTGTCACACTGTTCTTTAAACAGTCATATGTATTCTTATGCATTAATGTTGTGTTTAGTGTTCATCACAAAAGCTCCTCCCTCTAGTAGGTGGGAGTTAATGTAGAAACCCATGGCTAGAAAAGAAAATATTTGAATGTGGAGCACTCAGTCCCAAATACATTGCTTATTTTATTCGTTAAGGTTCCAACATTCTTTTCTAAATTTCCACAAGTATACAAAAATTTAACCATTAACATGTGCTAGCCTTTTCAATCGTTTCTAACGGGAACATAGACTGATGGTTGGTACTTAGGGTTTGCTTTCAGAAAGGTGAGTACCTACTCTGGCCAATATTGAATTAATATTTATGGTTATTTTTATGTTTCTTTTTAGATTTTTTGCTATTGTGTTAGGGTGATTATATTTTACCTCATGCTAAAAGTTAAAAATCTTAAGACCAAGAATATAATATGATCACACATAGATACAGGCATGCATATATACATACCTGCATATATATTTTTTTTTCCTCAGAGTATTTTTCTGCTTTCTTTTATCCCTCTTCACTTTGTCCTTCACTCTTCATTTTTGATGAACAGAGTTATGGAATCAGCTGTTCTTCCAAAGGGCAGGGTTTGTGAACATATACATAGTTTTGATATGATAAATTTATTCTTGTGAATATTTATCCATCTAATATTAAGGTCTGTTATTTCCCCCTCATTCCTGAGGCCCTCTCTCTGCCACTTTCATGTCCTCTTTTGTTAATGTTGTTAAATAATACTTGGGTCCAATTCATGCCAGCCATGAGTACATGTGCATAGAGACATCCACTGTGGTATGGATGACTTAACAGGTGGGCATGTCTCAAAAGTAAAGAGTCACCCTTCCTTCCTCAGCAGGTGCAACTGATCACTGGTGTCCCTAAGAATGGGGTCTCTGCAAACCTGCCCTTTCATGTTTGAATTTTGACTGCTCATTCTTGTTCAGTTGTGGATTATGTGTAGCAGCCATGTCAGGATCTGAAATTTTTGTTTAATATCATTTTTCTTCTTTCAACAAGGTGTGATGTGAAACCGTGAGTGTATATTTTTTCTTCATTGTACATTTAGTGAAAATGAAAAAAATCAACTTACTTAAAATATAGTAATTCTTTTGAAGGTGAACTTCTAAGGATACATTGTATATATTGTAATAATGCTTTAGTGGCCTTTATTGAACATTTTTACCTTGTTACTATGCTAAAAAGGAGTTATTATATAATTGTTCTTCCACTTCAAACATGTATGCGTAAAGGCCTTAGGCAACAATGCTATCCAATGAAAGGGACCAATGGCTGTCCTTTACTCAAAAAGTGTCATAGCACCTCTTGTCATACTTTGCTTACTTCCCAGTTTTCTTGTTAATGGATTACCTTGGCAAGGCTCTGTACATTGGACTGTAAACAATCCTGGGTTCTGGGTTTAGTAAAAATGTTAACTTAAATAGTATTCTATTAATTCACCTCTCCAATTTTTCCCTCTAGCTCATTCCTGTGACACTGTCTTGGTCTCATACATATCCACTCTGAAGTTGACAGTCACATTTTTTTTTATGTTTTATATACATACATACACATGTATGTGCATGCACAAGTATATGTAAGCTGTTGCTTTGACATCATACTCCAGATATATTTGCGTAGGCATGTTCATTGCTGTGGTATTCACAATACCCAAGAAATAGAAATGACCAAATTGTCTTTTGTCAGTTAAGCTGGTTAAGGTTACTATTTTGTTACACCTCTGCAGTTTTGCTCTATGAATTGCTCCTGCCCTAGTCTGTCACTTTCTCTTTTTGATGAGTATTATGTTCTTTCCCCAGCTTCTCAGTTAAAATAGTGATGCTACATGGAGCCTATATTTTCTGTAAATTTTGTAAAATTCCTTCTCCCTGAAAGTCCAGATAAACATGTATAACATTGTATTATTGCTTCTTTTGCCTTATAGAAGTTTTGCAGTTTCATGAAGTCCCATTTATCAATTGTTAGTCTTAGAGCCAGAGCCATGGGTGTTCTAGTCAGAAAACAATCTCCCATACCAATGCATTCAAGGGTATTTCCTACTTTCTCTTCTAGAGATTTAGTGTATCCAGATTTATGTTGAGGTCCTTGATGGACTTGGATTTTAGTATTGTGCAGGGTGATAAATATGAATCTAGTTTTATTCTTCTCATGTAGACATCCACTTAGAACACCATCTTTTGTTGAAGATGCTTACTTTATTTCAATTGATGTTTTTGGATAATTTATCAAAAATCAAGTGTCCATGTTTGTGGGTTTATTTCTGAGTCTTTCATTCAATTCCTTCGATCAATGTGTCTGTTTCTGTAACAATACCATGCAGTTTTTATCACTATAGTTCTGTATTATGTCTTGAGGTCAGGGGTTGCAATTCTTCCTAAAGTTCTTTTATTGTTCAGGAATGATTGGACTATCCTGGAAAGAAAATTGCTCTTAGACAAAAATGGAAGCCTACAGATTGAAAAGGATTTTCAACAATCCTACATCTAACAGAGGGTTACTATCCAAAATTCATAAAGAACTCAAGAAGTTAAACACCAACAATGCAAATAGCTTAACTAAAACAAAGGTAAACAAAAAAATTCTTTACAGAAGAATCTTTAATGGCTGAGAAGCACTTAATGTAATGTTCAAAGTTCTTAATCATCAGGGAAATGCAAATCAAAACAGCTAAAATATTCCATTTTATAGAGGTCAGAATGTCTAAGATCAAAATCTCAAGTGATAGCACATACATGCTGGTGAGGGTATGGCCAAGAAGAACACTTCTCCATGGCTTGTGGGAGTACAAACTTCCACAGGCACTTTAGAAATAAATTTGGCACGTTCTCAAAAATTGGGAATAGTTGTACCTTAGGACCCAGATATACCAATCCTTAGCATAAACCCAAAAGATGTTTCAACATCCCACAAAGCACTTGATCAACTCTGTTCATAGAAGCTTTGTTTATAATAGCCAGAAACTTCTAGCAACATAGATGTGTGTCTGATTAAGAATGCATAAAGAAACCGTGGTGCATTTACACAATGGAATATTTTTCAGCTATGAAAAACAAAAACATTTTGAATTTTGCAGTCAAATGTGTGTATCCAAAAATATCAACCTGAGTAAAATAACCGAGACCCTAAAGCACACGCCTAGGATGTATTTAATTATAAGTCTATATTAGATACATAATACAGGATGCATACATTATACTCCATAAATACAAGAAGGTTAGACAGGAAGAAGGAGACAGATAAAAATGTTTGAGTCTCACTTAGAAGGGGGAATTGAATGCTTACAGATGACAGAAGGAAGGAAGGAACTCTGTGAGAGGGAATCGACAGGGAAGTGAGGAGGATTTGGGGTCAGGTATGGGAATGGGCAGAGGGTGATGTACATATTGCCATGAGAATAAATAAGAACTTATGGGGTTGGAGTAGGGAACATCTCCAGGAAGAGTCAGAGAACTGCAATAATGGAGGCACCCAAGAATCAATAAGGATATACTCAGCTGTGACTCACTGTATTTGGAATAGCCTGAGGAGCCTGCTTGCTATGGCCAGACAGAAACTCCAGTGGAGTGATAAGGACATCAACCTAGCCATATAATTTTCAGGCCCTAATTTAACCTGTCTATAGGAAATGCAGGAATTGGGGATGAAACAGTGACTAATGGAACTGCCAACAAATAACTAGCTCAATTTAGACCCATCCCAAGTTCAAGCTCCAAACCCTGACACTATTTATGGTTATCTGTAATGCTTTTAGATAGGAGTCTAGGATGGTTGTCCTCAGAGAGTCTTTACTCACTAATGACTCAGACAGTGAAGACATCTATAACCAAACAATGGATGGAGCTTGCAATTTTTTATGAAGTACATGGGGGAAGAACTATAGCCCCTAAGAGTAATAGAAACTCCATATGAAGACCAATGGAATTAACTAACTTTGACCCTTGGGGTTTTCAGAGACTGACCCACCAACCAAAGAACATACATGGGCTGTACCTAGGGCTCTTCACATATGTAACAGATTTGCAGCTTGATCTAAACTGGAGTGAGGACTATCCCAAAAGCTGGTGCTTACATGTGGGAACATATTGCTTGATAGGGAAAGAAAGGTTCAAGTTATGTGTCGATACAGGATTACTTATTTTTACATATGCTGCTATCCTTTGCTGCATAGTTGACTATTTTGATGTTTGTATATTTTCTGATATTTGAAATATCAGAATGCTCTAATTTTCTTAAAGCTGGAATAAATTAATTCTTGGACTTCACTGGACTTCCTTTTTCCATTACTTTTCCATCAACATTCAGAAGTTAGAGTGGTTTTCTGTTTTCAAAGTGTAATTTTCTTTATGGTTATTTACAAAAATTTCACTATATTTCATACTGTGTTCTATTTCTCCTAAATATCAATTACATGAGGAATGTTTTCTACAAGAACAGTGGAATCTTATTGTTGAAATTAAGCATGTTGACATTAACATTTTGGTAACACTTAATGTATATTAAATATTGTAGAGTACTTGATTCAATTTCCTTTCAAAAATCGTTGGATATAACTGTCTTGTTATATCCAAATAAATCTTTTATAACTTAGCCAATCATAGTTCAATCTATATTGCAGTCTCTGAAAACCCACCATGTATAGCATGTCTTCCATTCCATCAACATGACCTGCTGTTGTGACTGGAATGAAGATGGCTTGACTAGCTCCATAAATGGTGGTTTAGAACAGCTATGGAACCGTAAGTGGGTAAAGCTTCACTGCTGGAAATTGTCCAGTACAGATGGGCCTTACCTGTCTTAATTTCAGGTTCCCTCTCTGCTACTCAAATGCCTGAATTCCTCAGACATATGTCGCCATTTTTTCATAAACCTATACCTCAGGAACTGTGAGTCAGAAGAAGCCACGTATGCAGTAAGCAGCTCTTGTCAGGCATTTGATCACAGGAGCAAGAAAGGAACCAATTAAACTGGAATTTGATTGACTCTTGATAAAAACACTATCAGCAACATTTTCTCATTTTTACTTAAAAAGTCAATAATTTCCTTGATGGTGTTTTTTCCTATGTTTTCATTCCTTCTGGAATCTGTTATAAATAGAATAAACAGCCCAGCTATTTTAAAGTTTTCTTATGGATTATATAATAACAATTCCAGCAGCTATGTATTATACATAGTCCCTGAGTATTTGTTGGAAATATATCTTAGCTCTAGTATTGATTTCAAAACTGAGAATTTTCTGCATTTGGTACCATACCATGTAAGATGAGAGAGAGAGTCAGAGAGAGAGAAAAAATTTTCTATTAGATAATTCTTTTTTGTTTTTTAGATGGCATTTTGTTTGGTTTTTAAAAATCTTTTCATTAGATATATTTATTTAATTACAATTCAAATGTTAGTCCCCTTCCTGTTTTCCTGTCCAAGAGCCGCCATTCCCTTCCAGCCCCCTCCCTTGCATGGGTATTCCGCCTATATATCCCCCTTACTTCATCCCCCTATATTCCCCTGCATTGGGGGTTCAACCTTGGTAGGCCCAAGTGTTTCCCCTTCCACTGGTGCCCAAACAAGGCTATCCTCTGCTACATATGCAGGTGGAGCCCTGGGTCAATCTAGGCATAGGCTTTCAGTAGTGATTTAGTCCCTGGAAGCTCTGCTTGGTTGACATTGTTGTTTTTATGGGGTTGCAAACTCCTTCAACTCTTTCAATACCTCCTCTAATTCCCCCCAAGGGGTTTTGGTTCTCAGTTCGGTGGTTTGCTACTACCATTGACCTCTATATTGGACATTCTCTGGATGTGTCTCTCAGTAGAGATCTATATCTGGTCCCTTTCAGCATGAATTTTGTAGCTACATCAATCTTATCTAGTTTTGGTGACTGTATATATATGGGACACATGCGAGGCAGGCTCTGAATGGCCAATCCTTAAGTCACTGCTCTAAACTTTGCTTCCATAATCCCTCCTATGGATATTTTTCTCCTTTTCAGAAGGAGTTGGAGCATCCACATTCTGGTCATCCTTCTTCTTGAATTTCCTGTGGTCTGTGGACTTCATCCTGGGTAATTTGAACTTTTTGGTAACATCTACTTGTGAATGGGTGCATACCAAGTGTGTTTTTCTGTGATTAGGTTACCTCAGTTAGGATGATATTTTCTAGTTCATTACATTTTCCTACGAATTTCATGAAGCCATTGTTTTTGATAGCTGAGTAGTACTCCGTTGTGTAGATGTACCACATTTTCTGTATCCATTCCTCTGTCGAAGGACATCTGGGTTCTTTACAGCTTCTGGCTATTATAAACATGGCTGCTATGAACATAGTGGAGCATGTGTCTTTGTTGTATGTTGGAACATCTTTTGGGTATATGCCCAAGAGAGGTATAGCTGGGTCCTCAAGTAATGGAATGTCCAATTTTCTGAGGAACCTCCAGACTGATTTCCAGAATGGTTGTACCAGTTTTCAATTCTACCAACAATGGAGAAGTGTTCCTCTTTCTCCATATCCTCGCCATCATCTGCTGTCACCTGATTTTTTTTTTTTTTATCTTAGCCATTCTGACTGGTGTGAGGTAGAATCTCAGGGTTGTTTTGATTTGCATTTCCCTTACAGCTAAGGATGTTGAACATTTCTTTATGTGCTTTTTTGCCATTCCATAATCCTCAGCAAAGAATGTTTTGTTTAGTTCTGTTCCCCATTTTTAATAGGATTATTTGGCTCTCTGGAGCCTATCTTCTTGAGTTCTTTGTATATTTTGGATATTAGCCCTCTGTCAGATGTAAGATTGGTAAAGATATTTTCCCAATATTTTGGTTGCTGTTTTGTCCTAATGACAGTGTCTTTTGCCTTACAGAAGCTTTGCAGTTTTAAGAGGTCCGTTTGGTGATTCTTGATTCGTGAGCCATTGGTGTTTTGTTCAGGAAATTTCCCCCAGTGCCCATATGTTTGCGTCACTTCCCTACTTTTTTCTTCTATAAATTTGAGTGTATCTTGTTTGATTTGTAGGTCCTTGATTGACGTGGACTTAAGCTTTGTACATGGTGATAAGAATGGATCGATTTGCATTCTTCCATATCCTGACCTCCAGTAGAATCAGCACCATTTGTTGAAAATTCTTTCTTAAGGTTTCCTTGTTTTTATTGTTATTCCAAATGAATTTCCAAATTGCTCTTTCTATCTCTATAAAGAATTGAGTAGGAATTTCGATGGGGATTGCATTGAATCTGTACATTACTTTTGGCAAAATGGCCATCTCTACTATATTAATCCTGCCAATACATGAACATGTAAGATCTTTCCATCTTCTGAGATCTTCCTTAATTTCTTTCTTCAGTGACTTGAAGTTCTTATCATACAGAACTTTAACTTGCATGGTTAAAGTCACACCAAGTACTTTATATTATCTGGGACTATTGTGAAGGGTGTCATTTTCTTAATTTCTTTCTGGGCCTATTTAACCTTTAAGTAGAGGAAAGCTACTGATTTGTGTAAGTTAATTTTATACCAAAACACTTTCCTCATGTTGTTTATCAGGTTAAGTAGTTCTCTGGTGGAATTTTTGGGGTCACTTAAGTTCATCATCATATTATCTGCAAATGGTGATATTTTGCTTTCTTCCCTCCCAATTTGTATCCCTTTGACTACCTTTTGCTGATAATTGCTCTGGCTAGGACTTCCATTACTATATTGAGTAAGTAGGGAGAGAGTGGGCAGCCTTGTCTAGTCCCTAATTTTAGTGGGATTGCGTCAAGTTTCTCTCCATTTAGTTTGATGTTAGCTACTGGTTTGCTTGATATTGCTTTTACTGTGTTTAGATATGGTCCTTGAGTTCCTGATCTTTCCAGGAATTTTATCACCAAGAGATGATGAATTTTGTCAAATGCTTTTGCAGCATCTAATGAAATGATCATGTGGTTCTTATCATTGAGTTTGTTTATATAGTGGATTACATTGATGGATTTTCATAAATTAAACCATCCCTGAATCCCTGAGATAAAGCCTACCTGATCATGATGGATTAATGTTTTGATGTGTTCTTTGATTCAATTTGAAAGAATTTTATTTAGTATTTTTGCATCAATATTCATAAGGGAAATTGATCTGAAGTTCTCTTTCTTTGTTGGGTCTTTGTGTGGTTTTGTTATAAGAGTAATTGTGGCTTCACAGAAGGAATTTGGTAGTGCTCTCTTTGTTTCAATTTTGTGGAATAGTTTGGACAGTATTGGTATGAGATCTTCTATGAAGGTCCGATAGAATTCTGCACTGAACCCATCTGGACCTGGGCTCTTTTTAGTTGGGAGACTTTTGATAACTGCTTCTATTTCTTTAGGAGTAATGGGGTTGTTTAAATGGTTTATATGTTCCTGATTTAACTTTGGTACCTGGTATCTGTCTAGGAAATTGTCCATTTCCTGCAGATTTTCAAGTTTTGTTGAATATAGGCTTTTGTAGTAGGCTCTGACTATTTTTTAATTTCTCAGATTCTGTTTTTATGTTTCTGTTTTACTTTCTGATTTTGTTAATTCAGATCCACTCTCTGTGACCTCTGGTTAGTCTGGCTAAGGGTTTATCTATCTTGTTGATTTTTTTCAAAGAACCAGATCCTGACTTTTTGATTCTTTGTATAGTTCTTTTTGTTTCTACATTTTTTTTATTTCAACCCTGAATTTGACTATTTCCTCTCTTATAGTCCTGTTGGGTTTTTTTTTTTCTTTTTGTTCTAGAGCTTTTAGGTGTGCTGTCAAGCTGCTGATATATGCTCTCTCGTGTTTCTTTTTGCAGGTACTCAAGGCTTTGAGTTTTCCTCTTAGTCCAGCCTTCATTGTGTCCCATAATTTGGGAATGTTGTATCTTTATTTTCATTAAATTCTAAGAAATCTTTTATTTATTTCTTTATTTCTTCCTTGACCAAGTTGTCATTGAGTAGAGCATTGTTCAACTTCCATGTATATGGAAGTTATTATTATTGTTGTTATTGAAGATGAGTCTTAGTGTGTTTCTACCTTACTGTATCTGTTGATGCCTGTTTTGTGACTGATTATGTGGTCAATTTTGGAGAAGGTTCCACGAGGTGCTGAGAAGAAGGTATATTGTTTTGATTTAGGATCGAATGTTCTATAAATATCTGTTAAGTCCTTTTCGTTCATAAATTCTCTTAGTTTTTTTTTCTATTTCTCTGTTTAATTTCTGTTTCCATGACCTGTTCATTGATGAGAGTGGGTTGTTGAGATTTCCTACTATTATCATGTGAAGTGCGATGTGTGCTTTGAGCTTTAGTAAGGATTCTTTTATGAAGGTAGGTTCCCTTGCATTTGCAGCATAGATATTTAGGATTGAGAGTTCATCTTGGTGTATTTTTCCTTTGATGAGTATGAAGTGTCCTTCCTTATTTTTTTAATGACTTTTGGTTGAAAGTCAATTTTATTTGATATAAGAATGTCAACTTCTGTTTGTTTCTTCAGGCCATTTGTTTGGAGAATTGTTTTCTAGCCATTTCCTCTGAGGTAGTGTCTGTCTTTTCTCTGAAGTGTGTTGCTGCATGCAGGAAATTGCTGTGTCCTCTTTATATATCCACTTTGTTAGTTTTTGACTTTTTATTGGGGAAATGAATCTGTTGATGTTGAGAGATATTAAGTAATAGTGATTGTTGCTTCCTGTTATGTTCATTGTTAGAGATGGGATTATTTTTCTTTGTCTCTCTTTTTGTTTCATTGCAAGGAAAGAATTATTTTTGCTTTCTGTATGTTGTACTTTCTCTACTTGTGTTGGAGTTTTCCATCTATTATCTTTGTAGGGCTGGCTTTGTAGAAAATTATTGTGAAAATTTGGTTTTGTCATGGAATATCTTGGCCTCTTCATTTATGTTAATTGAGAGTTTTCTGGATTCAGTAACTTTGGTTGGCATTTGTGTTCCCTTAGGCTCTTTATGACATCTGTACATGAACTTCTGGCTTTCACAGTCTCTCATGAGATGTCTGGTGTATTTCTTATAAGTCTGTTTTTATATGTTACGACAATTTCCTCTTACTGCTTTTAATATTCTTTCTTTTTTTGTGCATTTGGTATTTTAATTATTATGTGACGAGAGGAATTTCTCTTCTGGTCCAATCTATTTGGAGTTCTGTAGGCTTTTTATATGTTTATTGGCATCTATTTCTTTAGGTTAGGGAAGTTTTACTCTACAGTTTTGTTGAATACATTTACTGGCCCATTAAGTTGGGACTCTTCCCTTTCTTCTATACCTGTTATCCTTAGGTTTGATCTTCTCATAGTATAGTGGATTTCCTGTATGTTTTGTGCTAGGAGCTTTTTGCCTTTTACATTATCTTTGACAGTTTTGTCGATGTTTTCTATGGTATCTTCTGCCCCTGAGATTCTCTCTTCTATCTCTTGTATTCTGTTGGTGATGCTTGTATGTATGGCTCTTTGTCTCTCCCTTAGGTTTTCTATATCCACAGTTTCCTCCCTTTGTGTTTTCTTTATTGTTTCTATTTCCATTTTCATTTTTCACATGTTTAGTTATGTTTTTCTGTAATTCTTTCAGGTACTTTTTTGTTTCCACTCTAAGGATTTCTACTTGTTTACTTTTGTTTTTCTGAATTTCTTTAAGGGCTTTCTTTATGTCTTTCTTAAAGTCCTCCATCATTATCAGAAAAATATGATTTTAAATATAAATCTTGCTTTTCTAGTGTGTTTGGATATCCAGTGTTTTCTTTGGTGGGAGAACTGGGCTCTTATGATGCCAAGTAGTCTTGGTTTCTGTTGCTTAGGTTCCTGTGCTTGACTCTAGCCATTGGGTTGTCTCTGGTGTTTGCTTGTTTTGTTGGTTCTGAGAGTGAATTTACCTTGCTATAGGCCTCTATCTCAGCACTGCTGTAGCACTGTTTTCCTATTTTCTTTCAACCTTTCCTAAGAATGGGTGTTCTGATTTCCAGTGTGTCGGCACACCTGGTGACTGTCTTCCACCTCTAGGCATGGTCAGGATTCAAAGGGTCCTTTACCTGTTTGCTCATAAGTCCTTGTACCCAGCAGGCAGAGATGGCACTATTTAATTCCCTCTTGGATCTGGACTGTGGGCAGAGCATAGTCTCTTCTGATCTCTCAGGAGTATCCAAACTTGTGAGGGTCCATCTCTCTCCCCCACGGAATTTGGGTACAGGGAGTTGTTTGGCCAGTTTAGTTAAGTCCTGCTCGAAGACTAGAACTGCAGGTACTGGTGGCTATCTGTTCCTATATCCCTTTCTTCAGAGGCTCTGTGTAGTTTCACCTTGTACCTGGTATGTAGGCAGACATGTGCAGAGGTTTCAGTCTGTCCTGTGGTCTCAGGATGTCTGCACTCCTGGGTGGACAGCTCTCTTCCCTGTTGAATTTGGGTACAGGGAAATCTGGGATGGTATCAGTTCCTACTACATAATTCTTTTTAGCTAATTTTTAGCATCATCATAGCTCTAAAATTTTGTGCTTTGAATCTATATTCCAATAGTGTATCCATAATAATAAAGAAGGTCATATTTTTGTTTTGTCTCCCATGTGTTTGGTTTCTAAGTCCCTATGTTTCTACATCCATACTTTACTGCAGTCTATTGAGTGCATAATAGCCTAAAATGTCCAGCTAATGCAGTAGATTAGAATGTTTCATTGATAGAAAATGCTGACTCTGTAATGTGGGCAAAGGAAGCTAGTCCCTTATTTTCCAAGGTAGATGTCAGAAGATATCTACCTATTGGGTCTGGAGAGATGGCTCCATAGTTGATTGTTTCTCTTGAGGGTCAGCATTGATTCCTATGCCAGCACTAAGTGGTTCATAATGGCTGCAACTCCAACTTCCACAACTCTGACACTTTCATGTGACCTACGGGAACTACACACACACACACACACACACACACACACACACACACACACACACAGAAAAAGAGAGAGAGAGAGAGAGAGAGAGAGAGAGAGAGGAAGTGAACCTTAAAAAATAAAACTGTTTTATTCAAAAGGAAATATTCCTGCAATAATAATGTGAAGCTTTATAAAAGGAAATGTGCTCAGTGTAATAAAATCAGGCAGCCTCGTCTGGTAGCCATTCCTAGGGGTTGCATTTTTCATCTTTTTCTGTTAAGCAAGAATTTCAGCATATGGTTTCATAATGCCCTTTTTATTCCAAGCATGCTGCTCACTAGCCTAGCTTGAAAGGCTTTTTCTCCCAGGAATAGGCTCTTTCATATGCATATGTTTACTATACACCATGTGGTATCATGTACCATGCATCTCCTCATTAACAAAATTCATTTTGAAGCTACATGGTGATCCAATATTAAAATCCCAGATGAGCAGATTGTAAAAAAGAATACAGAGTGTTCAAAAAATAATCAATGGGACCAGCCATGTGGATGAGTGGTCATAGATGCTTGACTCTGATCCAGAAGTAGGAGGTGAGAACTGTTTCCACCAAATTTCTCTCTGATCTCTGTACAAGTCTTGTGGCACACTGATCCCTTTCCATACATACATCATACAAATACACAAAAACAGATGATAATGACAGGGGAGAATCTATGCAGATAAATAAAATAATCCTCCAGAATGTAGCAAGGAAAGCAAAATAATAGGAGAAAGTCACATGGAAAAAGAAATGATACTGAAACAAAAATGTTTTTTTTTTTATTTGTTGAGTAGTAAAACAAATGATCCTCATGTTAATTTGCTCTATACTCTTTAGGAGATAAATGAATATCCTTAAGCATAGAGAATTTTATTTTAAGACTTGGGGATTTTATTATCCCCTTTTATAGTAATATAGAGTAACATCTGTCTGCACATATCAAAATGGCCCCAGAGTCTTGCTACTAGGAATGGAAAAATGGTAGCACAGGAATCATAGCCACAGTCAAGCTACCTTACAACAAGTACCAGAGTACCAGGGAGTCTTAAGCATAGTCTTTGTTTTTCATCAGTCATACAACTTAAATATCTAGACAAAGTATATGCTTCCTTTGCTGACCTGTGACATTTTATTTGCTGGGTCCCTAGTAACTACCCTATAGGACAGCTTCCTATTTCTAGGAGTGTAACTTGCAGATGGTAGGCTCCCACTTTCTCCTGCTTATTTATATTATAAAACAAAGTTTTATTTTAAAACATGCTTTACATTTGTAAAAGTTACTTAAGGTACTGAGAAAAAAATAAAGCCTTATAAAATTAAAACTATTTAAAACACATAGAACATATTTACAGACAACAATAGAACTAACAGAAAATTTAAACACTTAAACATAACTCAAATTACCCATGTATTTAAATTCTTTTATACACAATTTAAAATTAATCATACTTCAGGGAAAACACTTAGAATCTTCCAAAAAAAGTATCACATAATTTGATCCTATCCATCCCATTAATTTATCTTTCACTCTTTCTCCTAATTCTGGTAATTTTGACTTCTAAAATAAAGATTTCTTATATCTTCATGATACATACACAATGACATTCAAATATGAATGTATATATTTAAATTTGATATTTGTTCATACTGGTCAGGTTTACTTCACTTAAGTTTATGCATTTCAGATTCCTTTATATTTACTATAACTGAATAAAGAACTATCTTATGCTTGCATCAATAAGGTATGCACAATTATGTTTATGGGTATGCATGAGTGGAGGATGCATATCATGCTTATGAGTGGAGGTGTCAAATGAACGTCAAACATTCCTTACTCACATTTCTTCCTTATTTATGTTGAGACAGAGTTTCACACTGAACCTGTTGCTCTGCTGTTAGTTAGTGATTCTCCTGTCTTCATTCTACAGTGCTGGAATAATGGTTATACATAATAGCCCAGTTTACTGTATGATGCTGGGGATTTGGACTCAGGTTCTCTTGTTAGCTTGTCAAATACTTTTTTTTTTCTTTCTTTTTTTTTTCGGAGCTGAGTACCGAACCCAGGGTGTCAAATACTCTTAATATTGAGCCACCTATTGGCTTCTTTTTAGAAAAAAGATCTATGTATTATCTATCTATCTATCTATCTATCTATCTATCTATCTATCACTTTTTGTATTTTTTCATGGGTATTTGTGTTTGTCTATGGCAATTTACCCATGTCACATGTTTGTAGAAGGCTATGGAAGTCAGCAGAAAGCACTGCATTGAATTTCCTGGAACTGGACTTATTGGGGATTTTAAGTCACTATGCTAGTGCTGGGAACCAAGCTCAAGTCCTGTAAAAGACCAGGAAGCACATTTAATAAGTGATGCATCTCTCTAGCCTTCATAGCTAATATTTTCAATGAAGATGATACACTTTAACCAAATGAGCTTTCTGCTGATCTCTTGCATATCAGACCAGAAGCTGCAACTGAGTTTCACTTTTGTGAAGGTTTTAGCCTTGAACTGGGTGTAGAACATTTATCTGCATTATTTTTTAGAGGATGCCTCTGCCGTAATACCATATCTTTCCAGCAGACTATACAGCTGAGATTCTACCCTATGTCAAGCCAGAAGATTATATAGCTGAAGCTGTATCAGCAACCTATGCAGCTGACTGTATGTTCCCATGATGGTGATATATGACAAATCTTTTCCAGGGGAGTTATATCATACGCATGTACTCACTTCAGATAGTAATCTTAGAGTAGATCAGATGTACAGATACAATCAATGCCCAATATCCAATGCTTTCTCAGGCATATGTGACAGCTCAGAAAAGCTGGCAATCATGGAAAACATGGCAGAGCCTGCAGGTAGCTCAAAAGTTTGGAGAATGGTCTTTCCAATTGTTCTGGCTTAAACTCTTCCCAGCAGTTTAGCTGTTTTTCTTTATTCTAAGATGCTCTAGTCTACCTGGACAATGACACTCAGCAGTCTCTATTACTTGCTATGAAAAGGAGCAAGGTCACTGGAACCTGAACCTGGTCACTGGAATGTCTTTTGAATTTATACTTCCCTGAATACAGAGATCCATGCAGGATAGTTTTTTTTTTTTAATCTCAGAGGAAACTGTTACACAATAGATGGGTAGTTCAACTGTCATCTTCATACAACCTAGAATCACCTATGAAGAGAGTCTCAAAGAGTGATTATGTACAATTGACTGTGGGCAGGTCTGAAGGGAATTGTCTTAAGCTAATTGATGTGAGAGGTGGGTGGCATAATATCCTAGTCTGTGCTTCCTGAAATGTGCTAATCAGAATTCCAACTGACCACCAGCAAAGAATCAACTGAAATTGTATGCCTCCATGTTTCTCTGCTTTGTACTTTGGAAATGCTGTGAGAATCTGTTTGAAACTCCCACTTTCACTTACTGACAATGATAGAATATGTATGATATGGAAGTGTGAACTAGAATAAGCTCTCTCCTCAGTTGCTTTTGTAAGAGTAATATATTAGAGATTATAAGAGTATTATAATATTTAATTAATAGTTTTATTGCTTCCTTTTACTTTGTAACCTTTTTGGAAATTTTGGAAATTAATTTTTCTTTCATATAATACATCCTGACCATAGTTTCTCATCCATCCATGCAACTCAGCTTCAGCCCATCTATCCTCTCCCTGATTCACTATTTCTTCATTTCCTCTTTGGACTTCCAAGAGACAATATCTAAATACCACAAAACTAAATAAAGAGAGACAAGGGAAAAGGCCTCACCCTGAAGCTATACAAAGCAACACAGTAGGTGAAAAGGAGTCCCAAGCACAGGCAAAATAGTCAGAGATAGACCTGCTCCTGCCATTATGAGTCCCACAAAACTGGCAAGATAACAGCCATAATATAAACAAAGGGCTTGTGTAGACTCATTCAGGGTATCTGGTTAGCCAGTCAGTCTCTGTGAGAACATGTGCGTCTTCCTTAATTAACTCAATGGTCATGTTCTCCTGGTACCCTCCATATCCTTTGACTCCTTGCATCTGTTTTCCCCTCTTCTGTAGGGTTCCCTGATCTCCTAGGAGAGGAACCTGATGGAAACCTATAATTTAGACTCTCTCTTTCTCTGTCTCCATGTCTTTCTCTGCATAATGTCTGGCTGTGGCTTTCTGCACATATTCTCTACTGCTGGCAGAGAAAGCCCCTCTGATGGTGACTGGACACTATCAATATGAGAGTCTAACAGAATGTCATTAGAAATCATTTCAAGAAATCTGCAGACAAATAGATGCAACTAGACAAATCATCCTCAATGAAGTAACTCAGACCCAGAAAGACAAATAAGGTATGTAGACATTTAACAAATGGATATTAATTTTTAAGTAAATTATAATCAAGCTGCAATGCACAGACCAGAGAGATTAGATGTAGGTCAGTACAGAAAATTACCCATAAATAATTCTCAAATCATCACTTATAAAAGTCAACTGTCCCTGGACTCTGACCTCATAGGTAGCAATGAATATTCTAGTAAGCTCAAAAGTGGAAGGGGAAGCCCTTGGTCCTGCTAAAACTGAACCCCCAGTGAACGTGATTTTTGGGGGGAGGGCGGCAATGGGGGGAGGATGGGGAGCAGAACGCCCATAAAGAAGGGGAGGGAGAGGGAATAGGGGGATGTTTGCCCGGATACCGGGAAAGGGAATAATACTTGAAATGTAAATACTCAAGTTAATAAAAAAAAAGTAAAATGAAATCTGGATATACATACTAAATAAGAGACAAAATAATGTTTCAAAATAAAACAGAAACTAATATCTAGACTCATTCAATCTCATTTGTGCAATTTGCCTAGATTAAATAAATGAATTCTAAAGATTTCAAAAAGTGGTAGAGTCATTTGAGATGAATTTCATAATAAGAACTATTTTGCATGTGAAAGAGCTTCACTGTGTTTCTATAACCATAAAACATCAAAGAAAAATAAATACTTTCCCACTTAATATATGGTTCCTATTCCCAGGACATTAAAAAGCTCAAAGACCAAAGGGTAGCCTGAGAATATACAATTATAACCAAATATCTCAGGGAATATTGCTTCAAAATTGATGATAAATACAATAAAACAAATCCTTTTTCCTATACAGACTTATAAATAAGAACTATTTATCTTTTTCTCAGAAGCATAATGTTTTCTAGCATCAGCATATTAAATTATGTGAATCAAATCTACAGAATAATTAAGAAAATAATCTAACAATGTGAATAAATACTGCAAATTATTTGCCAGGTACTGGCCAATTAAATGATATGTGAAAAAATCCTTCCAAAATAGCATATGAAATAGTCACACACTGTTAATATCACAGCATGTGATCTATTACCTTATTTGTATGATGAAGACAAAAGCCTGGATAATCAACTCAGTCTGTTTTATACAGTGAATTCTAGCCAGGAAAAAAAAAACAAGAAATAAATAATTCTGTGAAAAGAATAGTGTTAAACTATTACTTCAGATACATGATTTTTTATGCTAAATGTTTGAAGAAAACAATAAAATCTAGTAATAGTAATAACACAATATCACTGTCCTGGTTAAGGTAAAAATAAAATAAATTAACAATCAAGATACAAATAACACATTCTTTAGCATGTAGGCAAGCCTTCATCAGTATATAACTGGGTAATATCTATTAGAAGAGTAAAGAATATAACTTTGAAAGTCGGTTTAGGAATTAGTTCATGTGCATAATAAAAGGGACAATGTCTATAAATGCATTGCTGAGTGGACTAGTAACTAAGATTAACCCTCTGGAAGGTTGTCTATTTCCAAAACAGCTGCCACCCAGCAATCCTATCATCAGTACATGATTGCTTCTTATTTTTCATGTACCACTAGAATACCACTAATAAATCATATTATAAACATATGCAATGGTATTTAAGTATTCTCACTATGGTTTGACTAAAAAAAAAAATGATGACACAAACCACTGTTATGTATCTATTAAGAACTTGTATACATTTTTGAGAAATTTGTAATTAGATATTTATAATTTTATATTTGGCATATGATTGTTGAATTAGATATCCTAGTTATATTTCATATTTATTTTCATAAGGTATATAATTTCCAAGTAATTTAGCATATTTTGCCTTTTAATGTTTTTATATTTACTTTTTATATAGTAGAGTACTTATTTGTGTGTATCGATGTGCTGTGGATGTACAAGTGTGTGTGTATGTATGTGTCTACATGTATATTAGTGGGCCATGACATATCTGTGTAAGTCAGAGAGCAAGTTACAGAAGTTCATCTCATTTTCCACACTGTGATTTCTGGGAAGCAAACTCTAGCTTTGCTGGCAACTTCCATTGTCTGTTGAACCATCCCACTACCCCTTTTTCATGTCTTAGAAGCACATACTTTTAAAATTTTTTTAAGTTAAATTTACATGAATTTTCTTTTCTTCTTTAGAATTTTAGTATTGTATCCAAGAAAACTGTACTGAATTCAAGATAACAAATTGAAGATTCTTTTTATTATCTTGTAAGGATCATATTATAATAGTTTGTATGCTAGGTTGCCGGCCCTCTTTAAGTTTTATATGTCGTGCTGGAGGTTTTAGTTCATTAATTCATTTGCTTGTGAAATTTGACTCTAATATACTTGACTCAACACCACTATTCTACTTCACATTTTAATGACATGTTCTGCTTGTTTTTCATGACACCTGCTCTGACAAAGTAAAGAAACAAATATCTCACCCTTTTTCTCTAAGGTCAATGTATTCCTTTGTAAAACTGATATACATTTTAAATGATCACTGAAGTAGCAAATGGTCTCCTTTACGCACTTAATACCATATGTCTTGGCAAATCAATTTCTATGAATCAAATCATTTTAAGGTAAATCCCCTTTGTATTTACTTCACCTAGAATATGTCACCATCTTATGGTAAATATGATTTTAGTTTCACTGAATGTATTTGATTTCAAAGACCATTCACTAGACAATGTAATGTTGTACCAAGATCTGGACAGTTTAAGACTGTATTTATCCTGGACAACCTTTGAATAATTCACAGAGTTAAAATGTGTAGACTTGGATTTTCAAAACTACTTCAGTAAGGGGCTTTAAATGCTTCAACTCTCCCTTCTAGCCCCCTAAAGGTGGGAAAGAAAGGACTAAACATTGAACAAGGGGATGCGGACCTGTTGAAAAGTAGTTCTTTGGGGTGACGCCAATCTCTGTTTGTCAGTCCAGTTCAGTGGTGGAAATATACCAATAGACTAGAAAAAAATGTCACCAAACTGGAAGCATCAGTGGTGGCAAGATCCAACAGAAAATTCCTGGTCTAGGCCAAATCAGCAAGCAAGAGTGGGAATAACCAGGATCAGCTGGAATGCCAGAAGTTCGCTAGCATGTCTCTCTCAACAAAGTGAAAAACAGAAAAAATGCAAGACCAATGGCTATCCATGTAATGGCCCCATCACTGAAAATGGAAGCCTACTTATACTCTCTCCAGACATCACGTATCCTCCTATGGGATTTGCCACAGGAAAACATGCGAATCTGCACCACACGACACAACTAGAAATTTCCACTTCACACATGCCTTTTTACACTGACATGAACTGCTCCTTTTTCCATAATCTATACCTTGTGCTATCATCAAGGATATAGAATCCATTTCCTAAAGATAATCTAACCCTCAGGTTTCCTTAGACCCTTAGATATGAGGGTTTTATTGAAGATGTATCAGTTATGACTGTGCATCCATCTTCAGTTGTTCCGTGAATACTGGCCATTTGCAGATTTCTGTGATTCTTCTGAAAAAGGAAGCACCTTTGATGAGGGATGAAGTCTATACTTTTATCTGGATAAAAAACAGGTGTTTGGAATGTAATGGCTTGTAATAATATTGGTATAGTAAAGTGACAATAGTAGGGGGAAATATTAAGTATGTTTAGAATATGTCTAGTAATTTTAGTACATGAACATTTTTTAGATAATTAACCTTCAGTTACTATGAACACTTTCTGGCCTAAATCTACACATGCTTGTTTTCTAGATGGTGTGGATTGACGGCATCAACTGTATCTAATCTTAAATGAAGATTTCAAATAATGTAAAATAATACAGTACCAAAATATGCATATCTGAGATGACAAGTTACTTTTTTATGCTTAAAAGCTGTTGTGTACCTGTAAGAGGATTCAGCCATCTTCTTGTATAACAGTTCTCCCTATTCCTCTGGTGCTAACAGTGAGTGCTAAGAGATAAGCCTTTACTCTGGATATAGCTTCAAGTAGGGTAAATGTTACATTGAGAATGACTTGTCAACATAATCAGCAGAAAAAAAATCAAGACTGAATTTGGAGATCCAGACAACACTGTATTTATGTTCTATGTGAAACCTGATTATAGAAACTAGATCAGTGTTTTCTATGCACAAAGCCAAATACCAAATATTCAAGAATCCAGGGACAGGGGAAATGGCTTACATGTATTATGTTGGACAGGAAACATGAAAACTTGACTTTTGTAGTGGTTTGGTTTGATGCTGATTGTAATCTAATGCTAAATATTGGTTCTTAAGATGTGGTTATATGAAAAAACAGATCCACGCATACACCAAGTAATGCTACAAAATGTGCTCCACAATTTAATTCATCAACCAATAGCTAGACCCTGTGGTTGGGCAGTTGAGGGAGAAGGGTGGAACTATAGGACCAAGCAAGGTGGTTGTTGGTAGAATAATGGAAAAGAAGAAAGAAGACAGAGGTGGAGGAAGCTGTCATGGCTAGAAGAAATAGCCTGTTACGTGTAACTTTATAGCTGGAGAATAAGTTAGATTAGCTCCAAATCTGCCCAACATAGACTTAAAGTATGAATATAAAATACCTGGATTGTACATTACTAATATGGGCTAGCTTGGATTATGAATTTATTTTGTAGACTTTGATCCCCATAATTTACATTTCATTTTTTATAAAGCCTGTTAGCATGATGCTTGTTTTTATCCCAGTTTGGGGATAGTTGAGACAGAAATATACCCAGGACAAGAGTGAGGTTTAATAAAAGACCTTATATCAAAATATAAAATGAGGAGTTACAAAGAAACAGCAATTTTTGAACTCTGCCCTTCACATATACTGGGAGACATATATTTTGTGCACACACATATATGCATTTTCTCACAATCATAACGAATGTATTCAAGATTTTTCTTTACTTCTCTCAACTGATGTTTGGGTTTAGTTAATGTATTGTTGCAGTGGTAATCTAGTCTATCAAAAAGCTCCATGAGAAATAAGGGGTTTATTCTGACCTACAGATCCAGGGAGATAAATTTTATCATGAGTGTCAAAATAAAGTAATGTTCAAAAATATATATTAGGAGCAGGATGTTGTTAACAACTTCTGTATTTAGGGAAAAGTGAGTGAACAGTAATAAGTCTCTATTATGAAGTCAAAAGACCAGTTAGCAATGACCAAGTTCCTTCAACCAGGCTCCATGTCTTGCTTCATATTCCCAGACATCCCCATTACCATTGACCAAACATATGAGCATACAGGGAAGATTTAATATTCAAAGCATTATATCTCCAGTCTGTAAAAAGATATTTCAAGTTCATGTAAGAAAAATGCTGCTCCTTCTGTTGCCTTAGACCCTATATCATGCACAACCAAAGCCCCTTAAAATAGATTAATACAATGATCAAATAGAATATCAAGCCGACAGGTTATCAGGAATTTCTTCCCACTCTGCCATCTGGTATCATTTTGAAACTTAAACCTATTCTGTGTTCCAAATATATTAATATTTTGTCAGGAACTCAGCAAATGTAATGCTAAAATCCATTTTTGCATTTTCTATTTTAAAATAATATATACATAGATAATGTTTCTTTTTGACTTTATTTTTTAATTTGGGGACTGGAGAGATGGCCCTGTGGCTAAAAGCATATACCGCTCTTACAGAGGATCTGTTTTGTTCCCATAGATCATGTTTGGAGACTCACCACTATCGTTAGCTCCAGCTACAGGGAGATCTCTCTCCAGCCTCTGTGTACTCCTGCGTTCATTTGTGAAAATGACACATAAAAAAGGTACACAGAATTCTAATACTTTATTTTTATCTTTAAATGCCCAAGATATCTATACTGAATGGTGAGTTTATATTGTCCATTCTGCTTTCTCCTATTCGTTTACCTATTCTCTTTGCATTCTTTCCTTCTCCTAGACAACTTACCTTCCACTTTCATTATATATTTGTAGTTGAGTTTGTGTCACTATGCAAAATCTAGTAACCACAAATAAAAAGGGGGGCTGGAAAGTTTATTTAGCATTTATGATTGCTTGCTGCTCTTCCCATGGACCCAAGTTCAGTTCCTAGCACTCATATGGAGTGACTCACTACTATGTATTATGCCTTTTTCTGGCTTCTGAAAGCACACACATATATAGTTGCACGAAAAGAAACACATAATTAAAATAAATATTTGTCAACATGAATGAGAATATATTTGTTTTGCTACAACTTTCTTCAATTTGCTTAATATGATTCTCCCCAGATTCATACACTTTCAGTAAACAATATGACTTTATTCTTCTTTATGATCATATAGATATGATTGTATATTAATATTACCTCAAAATATACCTTAAATCTCAATATATTTAATAAAATGTTTTATTTTAACAAATATCCTTCACTGTAGATATTCCATTATGTAAACTGTTTTCTTGATAAATATTTGTGATACAAATATATGGTGATGGTAGATGATGAAGACTGAGATCACATAGGTAGATGATAAATGGCAAGATATTTGGCCATATAACACTTCAAGGTAAAAATACCAATAAAACTCTACTCACAAACTCCTTCCAGTTCTCTATGAGTTCTTTTGTTTTACAATACAGAATCCAGGGGCCAATTAGTCTATGATCTGGAAAAAAAGGGTTCATACAAATACCAGAAAATTATATTTACTTCAGCATAACCTTCAAACAAGTGAATAACGAGTATGCAACTGAAAGTTAAAAGAGAAAAGTAAGGGAAAAAAGTAAGAACGACATTTTATGATCATGCAATAAAATACAAAATGCAGAAAGAGAATGAGAGGACTTTACACCTGAAGACTAGATATGTTTATAAGTATATATACACTTAAGTTTGATATAAAAAAATCTACTGTTATGTAGGATGAATGAAAGTTTTGAGTTAATTTTCAGGGACCATGAGTTTGGACATTTTAGCTGTCTAATTCAGTTGAGGTCTTGTATTTCCTCTGCCAAACATTGGACTTCTTTTCAGAAAGTCTTATATAGACTCAATCACAGAACAGATTATAGCTTAACAAATATGAATCCCATTTGGCAAACTTATTTTAATATTTATTCTTTGGTAATTTCATGTGTATATACAATGTGTTTTGATCATGTTTTTCATACTTGCAGGACTTCTTCCAACTTAATGTTCTTTGTTTCCCATTTTCTTAAAATACCGGACTGAGTGTACTTAGTGCTCTTTGTGTGCAAATGGGTATAAGGCAATGAACTACTTGAGCACAAAGGTATAAGGTCATCCACTATTAGACCACATGGGTATAAGGCTATCTCTTACTAAAGCACATGGGTGTATGGCTATCCATGTCTTGAAGACATGGGTACAGGAATAATCACTACCGAACACTTGAGTATAGGAACATTCACAATAAAATACAATGGAACTATAGGGCCGGTCACTTGACAAATAAATAGGAACCATATCTATGCAGATTATTTTTATTTCAAGTTGACACAAGCAAGAAACATTTTGAAAGAAAAAAACTTTAATTAAGAAGCATTCACACTAGATTGGTTCATGGGAAATTTTCTGGTACATCTTCTGGATAGGTAGTTGATGACTGATATGGAAGAGTCCAGCTCACTGTGGTATGTGGTACATTTTTGGGCTGGTGTTCATGGGTACTATAAAAAAGCAGACTGAAGTACAAGCCAGTTAAAAGCTAGCTATTCTCAATGGCCCATGTTTCACTTCCTGCCTTTTAGGATTCTATCCTCTTCTCTGGATGATAGACTACAATCGACTATACTAAACAAAACTTTTATTTCCTGAGTTGCTCTTGTCTTTGACTTTATATTATTTGTTTGGTTTTCTTTTATTTTTGGCAACAGAAACCCTCACCAATAAAATACCCTTGAAGAAAACTGTATCTCCAGGCTCCATTAGCTACTATTCATAAATACCATCTTAGATAGTGATGAAGTCATTCTGAATCGCTTTCTCATCTATACTATAAAGTTGACTGGCTTGATCTTGCTAGGACTATGTTCAGATAACCACAGCTTCTCATTAGCCACTCAGCTTAGTCAAAATATAGCATTCCAACTAAGTGAAAGACCTTGAGTTAATAAAAATAAAATAAAAGGTGGTTGGTACCTAAGAATGATACCTGAAATTGTCATCTAATTAGGAGCATGTAGTTTTTCCAATACATATAAAAGAAAACATGAAAAGTGTACACACACACACACACACACACACACACACACACAGGGAGAGAGAGAGAGAGAGAGAGAGAGAGAGAGAGAGAGAGAGAGAGAAAGAGTGAGAGAGAGAGACAGGAGAGACAGAGAGATATAGAGGGCAATTAAACTGTAAAATTAAATGTAGTAGAAAATAAAGATCAAACAGACAAACATTAGTAATTTGGTATTGCAAATTAATATGAAGTGTTGGACTGATAGAATGATATGTTTTTAAGTGATTAAAAAAAAGGAAATAAATTTTCTTCTCATATGCTAAAGTCAATATTTGGTGTGATGATTTTGGTAAATGAATTTAGATGAGTTATAGTTTCCTTTCTGTTCTTATTAAAATATCTTCACAAGATAATTTTATGAAAGACAAGGTTTATTTTTAATTCTCAACACCAATCCATCTCTGTGAGAAAGTGCTAGAGCCACTAGTTACATCCACAGTGAAGGGGTGAAAAATACTGTATTTCTCCATGTTCTCTACTCTTCCACCTTTCTCTACTCTTATACATTCCAGCCCCCAAAATCAGGGAATGATACTTCCACATCCTATATCAGGTAAGGCAATCAAGACAATCCCTGCTGATATGACCAAAAATCAACATGGTGTAAATTGTTCCTTAGTGAGACTCTCTTCATGTGCAATTTCCAGGTTCCAGAAAGTTGACGACTAAAAGTCACCATTCCTACCAGTCTTTGCTGGTGTATACCTTTTATGCAAGCACTCCAGAGGCAGACTAAGGTGCATTTTTCTGAATTTAATGTAGACTGGTTTGCAAAGCTAGTTCTTGTAGGACAGGGCAAGACAAAGAACTCGGCACTAAAATTTCAAATAAGTAAATAAACGAATAAAGAGATAGAAAAGGAAAGAATGAATTACCTTGTACAATAGGCATTCATATTCTACATAAATGAGTTAGCAATATTTTTATTTAGCAAATCAAGTCTAATTATTAAATATCAAGTGAGACACATATTCAAAGAATTATCTGGTTCTGCATCATTCTTACCCATTGGAAGAGAAGAGACAGGAACATGTATGAGAGGAATTAAAATAATAGGCACTAAACTGTACTACAGGCATTTTCTGAATCATACCTGAAAACTGTATGGACTAACTGTCACTTCCAACAAGTTGGGTTGTTATACTTCCAATTCTTCCTTCATTTTGAATCTAGTAGTTAAAAGAAAACATGAAAATTGTTTTGCAAACCTTAAACTCTCATTCTTAGCTAATTACCATGGTATGTTCAAAGAAAAGGGACTGAGGACAGGAGATCAGAGCTGGTTCTTCATGTCCAGAGGGTGGATAGTCAAAAGGTTAGAAAAGGACATAGTAGCAGAACATGGAACACAGTAGAAGTTGAATGTAAAATAGAGGAAATTTCTTACAGGGCAATTGTTCCAAGACACACTTATCTTCACCTTTTCTTTTATAGCTGAATGTAAATGTATGTACTGGGTACATGGGACTGAGTCCTGATTCTGGAACCTGCCAAAATTAAGGTAGGTGTGGCAACATGTCTGTCATTCAAAACAACCAGGAGGAAGAAGCAAGGATTACTGAAACTAGAGAGAGAGCTGCCTAGATTAGCCTAAGCAGAAAGCTCTTGTCTCAGTATGAAAATCTGCCTCAGTCTGTGAAGTTCAGAACATTTGAGCAAGACCCAATGGTGTCTTGCACATGACTATGTGACACCATCTATACACATATGAACATGCATACATATAGACACATTTCACTAAAATTAATTAATTAATAAAACATCATAAATCTTCTGATAAACAACTAAAAATCCATAAGATCCATGTGAAAATTTGTCATTAATAAAGACAATTTATTTTAATTAGAACTAAAAATGTTCATTTCTACAAGATTTAAGTAGATTAGTGTTGAAAAGCATAAAAACTCAAATTTAAAAATGAGAAAAATTAAAAGCTAGATTTCTGTGTTTTGAAGCAAGGTTCTATATAGAAAGCCAGATATTCTGTACAATTCAGTTAATTTTTTTAGAGACTTTCAAAGTACTCGTAAATATTACTGACCATTTTATGGTTTTTAGTAAATGAAGTACATAAAGCACTAGAGAAATGGGAAAATATTATTTCTATTTCAGTTTTATAACTCTTCTTACATTAGAGGTGTGAGTTTATCTATAATGTGTAATGATACAGTACATTTATTCAAATTGGATGTATTATAATATTAAGGATTCTCAAAACACAAAGTAATAAAATACCTTCCAGTACACCTATAATTTGAAACTTCACAAAATATAAACAATATACATCTAAGGGAAGTCAAACTTTGAAAATATTCCCAATGAAGTCTTAAGAAACAAGAAAACTCGGGTTGGGGATTTGGCTCAGTGGTAGAGCGCTTGCCTAGCAAGGGCAAGCCCCTGGGTTTGGTCCACAGCTCTGAAAAAAAAAAAAAAAACTCCTTAAAAGAAACAAGAAAACGTATATTATCAGTGAATTGAGAATGTGTAATTACATTTTAACATTAAAACAAAACCACTTTGTTGATACAATAGCTCAATCACCATGAATACAAAATAATGCAGCCAAACTATTGGCCTAGAGCATAAGTATAATCTCTTTGCATAAAGTCAATAGCTGTTGCACAATTCAAACAAGGCAGATAATCAGTTGTAGAATGAAATATCATGAACACATTAAGATTATGGCAAGTGATATGCTGTCTACTCACATACAGCATATATTTTTGTATATCATGTGGCTTTATTGAAAGACACAAACATTGATAAAAATGTGGAGCTGGAATACAGAAGGTAAAATAGTGCAGGAAGAATCTAGCAATATAAATGTCAAATTCTTCTGCCAAGATCCAGAAAGCATAGGGAATCCTCATCCTGATATAGGAGGGTACAACATAAGCATGGTAAACATGAATGGGAGTGAGTTTTGACATTTTTTCAAAATTAAAATCTGAAAGGTGTTGTGGTTTCAATTGGAAATTTCTCCTATAGGCTCCTATGTTTCAACGCTTGGTCCCCAGCTGTTGATTTTGTTTGAGAAGATTGTGGTAATGTTAAGAATTGAAGCTTCACCAGTGGAAGGGGAAGCCCTTAGTCCTCCCAAGGTAGGACCCCTCCCAAGTGCAGGGGAATGTCAGGGGGGTGGTAAGGGTGCTGAATTGGTGGAACACCCATACAGGGGAGGGGTGGGCATAGGGGCTTTTGGACAGGAAACAGGGAAATGGAATACCATTTGAAATGTAAGTGAAGAAATATATCTTTTAGTAAAAAGTGAAGTTTGTTGTAGGAAGAGGATAAAATTGATGGACAGTACGGTTTTGGAGGACAGCAATCCTTAGGCTTACTCTTCAATGCCTGACATTAGATGCGGTGGCGACAAGCTGTCACCTGCTTCTGCTGTGATGCTTTTCACGTCACAATTTATACTGGGAATTGGAATTTATTTTGCATATACCACATTTTATTAATTATTTGCGAATTTTATACATATTTACAGTGTTTAATCATTTTCACCACTATCATTTCCTTAAACTCCTCATAAATTTACCCTCCTTCTCATTCATACCTAACTCCCAAATTCCTGTATGCTTCATTTTGTAGATTATTTATAACTTACCAGTTCAGTCTGTCCTTACCATACATTCATATGGGTGGGACATTCACCAGAAAATGGTTTATCTACCAAGCGTTACATTCTTAAGGAAAAGTAACTTTCATAACACAGCAGCCATCTACTCTCAGTAGGTCCTGAGCTTAGAGTAGTATCTAATAAGCTCCTCATCCATGCCTGTTGGAAGATTGACTGGCTTCATCTTTTGCAGATCTTACCAAGGCACTATCTGCTAGGTGTTCATGAGTACAACAACCATCTCACATCCAGGAAACATTGTTTGCTCTGGCTCTCTACAATTTTATATTTTTATAGTTTTTCTATCCTCTCTGCCCAATGGTCCCAGAGACCTGTGGGATATCAAATGACATAGAGGGTCTATACAAGTTGTTTCCTTTCAGGTAATTTCTCATGACAATAAGAAAAGTTCCTCACACATCATGTTTGTACATACCCTTGTTATTATCTCAACCAGATCTGACTATCTTGAATTGGTTCTGGAAGTACTAATGATATAACAAACAATCCCTGACAAATAATGTAAATTAGCTAGATAACTTATCTACATGCATGTGCGAGTGTGTGCACATGTGCAAACACATACACACACACAGCATGAAAACAAAACAAAAACAAAATTATAAAACACTGTACCCTAACTCATAAGTGATTATTTTTTAGCATTTCCTTCACCTGCTTTCCAATATTGCAGTAGTCACCTTGAAGGTTCCCAGTTTTATTTTATTCATTTCCTGCTGTGGATGCAGTTCCATTGGTAGAATAATTGCCTGCCATCTGACATATCTGAAATTCTGGCTTTAATTCCATAAGCTAAGCTTTGTGATACATCTGATCCCAGAGTGTATAAGGTAGAGAAGTATCACATGTTCAAGGTTAACCTTGACTAACGAAAAAAAAAAGTAAAATAAAAATAACTGATTATCAAATGGAAAGAACTCTTATAAATTCCAGATATTGGCTGTAATCTTTTCATTCTTCTTTGCCTTGGGTTTTTGTTTTTTTTAATGATTCTTCAAATGGGGATAAAATCATCTCCACTGAGAGAATTGTGTGAGCTTTTGACCAAATATTACTAAAAGAATATGTTGTCCAGAACCTTTACTATGAAAAACTTTAGTGTCATTAAATAGTGTGACTGTGTGGCAAGAAAGCAGTTCATCTTTTCAATAGGTATTGTTAGATATTCGTGAGAAGGGTCTGGATCAAAAAAATGATCCATGTAACTGAGAGTGATAGAATAAAGCTGGAGATACTTTGAATAAACAACCAGGAGTTAGGAAAAACATGTATTTTGTAATATATTATCTAAAATTTACATAAACTATCATTAATACTGAAACACATTCCTTGACCAATACAAAGGGGTCTTCTTTATAAATAATCTTCATTGTTACTTGATATAGATCCTAAACATGCCACACAATTGACTAAGAGACATATTAAACTAATTTGAAATCTTTTTGATACTGTAATACTATGTCTTCTAGAACCCAGAAAACATATTATTTATGCCATCAGCTCCCCAGTCAGGATAATGGCAGTCTCCCAAATTGTTCCAACCATTGCAAAGTTACAGATGGGACTGAGATTTCTGTTACCGTGATGCTAAGTTTTTAATAAATAATCTGTATGTCATTTTGTCTGTTGGACAAGGTATGTTGCTACACATTCACATGCCTATGGTAAATGAAGAAATTGTCTTTGTTTATATTGGGTAAATAGCCACCAGTGAGTTAAGTGTTACATAGTCGTTCATGGAGATGATCATATATTTTTTCACTGTCCTTCCATGGAAAATTGGAATCATGATTTGTCTTCTGTGCTTTTTTTTATTAGTTTATGCATTTACATTTGAAATGTTACCCCCTTTCCCAGTTCCCCCTGCTTCCTTTCCCCCTCTCCCTACTTCTGTAAGAATGCTCTCTCTCCCAAGCCCCCACTTGCACCTCAACACCCAGGCATTCCCCTATGTGGGGGAAGAGAGCCTTCACAAGACCAAGGGCTTCCCCTCCTATTGATGCTAGACCATGCCATCATCTGCTATATATGCTGCTGGAGCCTTGGTTGTTTCTTTAGTCCCTGGTAGCTCTGTGGGTTCTGGTTGGTTGATATTATTGTTCTTCTTATGGGGTTGCAAACACTTCCATCTCCTACAGTCCTTTCTCTAACTCCTTCATTGGAGATCCTATGCTCAGTCTGATGATTAGCTGCAAGCATCCTTATCTGTATCAGTAAGACTCTGGCAGAGCCTCTTAGGGACATCCATATCAGGGTCTTGTCAGCAAGCACTTTTTAAAAAAGGTTTATTTATTATAAATTCACTGTAGCTGTCTTCAAACACAACAGAAAAGGGCAGCATAACTCATTACTGATGCTTGTGAGTCACCATGTGATTGCTGGAATATCAATTTGGGACCTCTGAAAGAACAGCCAGTGCTCTTAACCACTGAAGCATCTCTCCATTCCCAAAAAGCACTTCTTGTTATCAGCAATAGTGACTGGGTTTTCTAGCTGCATATGGGATGGATCCTCAGGTGGGGACATCTGTTGATGGCCTTTCCTTCAATCTCTACTCCACTTTCTGTCAATGTATCTCTTACTGTATATATTTTGTTGCTCCTTCTAAGGAGTACTGAAGCATCCACATTTTCAAAAGTCTTCCTTCTTTTGAGCTTCATATGGTCTGAGAATTTTATCTTGGGAATTCTGACTCAGACACTGGCTAGGATATAAAGAAAGAGGAATAATCTTCCATTGTTGATTGGATTGCTAGCTTGTACAACCACTCTGGAAATCAGTCTGGCAGTCCCTCATAAAATTGGACATAGTGCTATGTGAGGAACCAGCTATAAGACTCCTGGCATATACCTAAAAGATGATCCAACATGAAACACAGAGACATGCCCCACTATGTGTTGTGTTTGATTGTACACTTGTATAAAATATATTTATTTTTTTAAGCTCTGTTAAGAAATTTGGAGGGGATTTCATCAATATTGTATCTTCAAACAATTTTTAAAATCATATTACACTTGTTATTTCATATAATTTTCTCATAAAACGTTGAATTTGAAGAACATGATAATAAAATTTGTTTCCAATATTTAAAGTTGTTTTCTGAAACATTTACATGCAGATTATACTTTTATTTGTTTCTTTTATACATTTGCACACAGATACCACTCCCATCTCCCATGCTAACCACTCTTTTTCTCTCTTTCTTTCTTTCTTTCTTTTTTTTTTTTTTTTTTTCATCAGCAATAGTGACTGGGTTTGGTGGTTGCATAAGAGATGGATTCCCCAGGTGCGGCAGTTTCTGCTCTACTCTTTGTCCCTTTATTTCTTCTTCTTCTTCTTCTTCTTCTTCTTCTTCTTCTTCTTCTTCTTCTTCTTCTTCTTCTTCTTCTTCTTCTTCTTCTTCTTCTTTTTTTTGATCATATTTATTATATACACTGTCACTGTCTTCAGACACACCAGAGGAGGGCATCAGACCTTATTGTAGGTGGTTGTCAGTCACCATATGGTTGCTGGGATTTGAACACAGGACCTCTGGAAGAGCAGTCAGTGCTCTTAACAACTGAGCCATCTCTTCAGCTCTATGTTTCCTTTTGTCAGGAGCAATTCTAGACTAAGATTTTTGAAAGGGGTGGGTGACCCCATTCCCCTACCAAGGCCTTGTCTAACCTCTAGATATAATCTCTACAAGTTTCTCCTCTCCTTTAGAGAGCATTTCAGCTAATCTCATCCCTGTTGGTTCCTGGTAGACTCTTGCTTTCCTGGCGTCTGGGACTTGCTTGCGGCTACCCCTAGTTCCACATCACAGATTGCAGCACATCTCTGTTCAAATCCTAACATACCAACTCCATTTCCTCTCATACCTGACCCTGCTTCCCTTTTTTGCCTTCTCCTATTCTCTTCTTCCCAAGTCCCTCCCAATTTCAACTTCCTTTGAGAATTTTGTTCTCGTTTCTAAGAGGATTGAAGCAACCACATTTTTGTATTCCTTTTTCTTGCACTTCATATGATCTGGAAATTGTACCTTTGGTTTTCCCAGCTTTTGGGCAAATATACACTTATATGTGAGTGCATATCATATGTTTTCTTTTGTGATTGGGTTACCTTACTCAGGATGATATTTTCTAGTTCATCTATTTGCCTATGAATTTCATGAAGTCATTGTTTTTAATAGCTGAGTACATTTTGTAAATGTACCACCTTTTCTATATCCATTGCTCTGTTGAAGGACATCTGGGTTCTTTTCAGCTTTTAAGGTGCTATGAATATAGTGCAGAACATATTCTTGTTATATACTGGAGTGATATAGCTTGGTCCTCAGGCAACACTATGTCCAATATTCTGAAGAAGAACCAGACTGATTTCCACAGTGGTTGTACCAGCTTGCAATACTTCCAACAATGGAGGGGTATTTCTCTTTATTCACATCCTCACTAGCATCTGTTGTCACCTGAGTTTTGGATCTAAGACATTCTGACTTGTGTTAGGTAGAATCACTGTGTTGGTTTAATTTGCATTTCCCTGATGACTTTGGATGTTGAGAATTTCTTTAGGTACTTCTCAAGCTTAATACAGAGCAATTGTAAAAAAAAAACTACATGGTGTTGGTACAGAGACACTCAGGTAATTCAATGGAATATAGAATTTATGACCAAGAAAGGTACCCCCACACCTATGATCACTTGATCTATGACAAAGGAGCTATAACCATCAAATGTAAAAAATACAGTATTTTCAAGAAATAATGCCGTTTCAACTGTAAAATAGCATGTAGAAGAATGCAAATTGAGGGGATGGGGATTCAGCTCAGTGATAGAGCGCTTGACTAGCAAGTGTAAGGCCCTGGGTTCAGTCCCCAGTTCTGAAAAAAAAAAGAAAAGAAAAAAATGCAATTTGATCAATTCTTATCTCCTTGTACAAAGTTCAAGTCCAAGTGGATCAACAAAAACAGATACAATGAGCCTAATAGAAGAGAATGTGGGGAAGAGCCTCTAACACACAGGCATAGGGACAATTTTCCTGAAAAGAATACTGATGGCTTATGCTCTAACATCAATAATGGATATGTGAAACATCACATAATTGCAGATTCTGTAAGACAAAGGTCACTGTCAATAGGACAAAATGGCAGCCAACACATTGGGAAAGATCTTTATCAATCATACATCTGATAGAGGGATAATATGTTATATATACAAAGAACTCAAAAAGTTAGACTTGAGAAAACCAAATAACCCTATTAACATGGGCTACGGAGCTAAAAAAAGAATTCTGAACTGAGGATATCGAATGGTCAAGAAGCACCTAAATAAATGTTTAACATTTTCGCCACTCTTAGTTTCACCACACTCCAAACCTTGCAGTTATCCCCTACCAAAAATATTCACATACATTACTTTTGATGCAGGTTCCACTGATTTTAACCAGAGGATTCTGTGTATCCATGGGATTAGAGCTATTCTATTGAAACAGGTGGATTCAGAAGTTGTTCAAAGCTAAGGAGTGGTTCCTCTGTCACAAAATCTCTCAGAGATGAATTGTGGAAATCTTTGAACAATCCTTCCTGCCTTGATTGTTTACACTTCTCTTTTGTGCACTTCTTACAGGTTCAGGTGGCCATAGGTTCTATCTTTCTAGAAGGTGGAATTTTATGGTTCAGTAGGCAGATTTTTCTCATTCATAGGTGAAAATAATATTCTTTGCCGTAGATATAAGATACACAATACATAAGGTAACCTGCTGAATTATGACTTCAATAAACATCTTGAAATCCCTTCTTCAACTGCACAAAATATCTGTTGATTCTTTTAAATCAGGCCAATATGGGCGAAGTTGATCTGAATACATTTTATTTTATCGCAACATATCATAGACACAAAACCTAACTGAAAAGACTGTTTCTGCAATGGATGTCTGAAATGCAGCTAGCTAAGAAAAGTATTTCAGTGAACTGAAGGTGGATCTTTGCTCAAATATTTTGAACAAGGCAAACAAATATCTTCTATCTGTCAAGTGTCTTTGGACATCTATTGCAATTTCTACAGCAAATGCCTTATTATGTAATCTCAAATGAAATCCTATGGGTAGATTAAACCTCATTTGCTGAAAGTCTATATTTCAACAATACTGAAATCTGTTTTCTCATTGTGTGTTGCATGGTTTGTTTAATTTTCTGCTTTGTCAATTTTTTTCCAATGCCCTGTTTGTACTTTCTAGGCCAAGAACAAGTATCTTACAGTGTAGTTAAAGTTTGAGATAATTTTATTATATTTCAGCCTCACATATCTGCTCACTGTTCTAAGAGAGAAAAATATCAAACAATTCCATTTGCATTCAGAATGGTATAATCAGAACATAGTATACTCACATTCTATCAAAAGTTTTCTTTACCTTTCTCTGTCAACATAAAAACATTTTTATTGTCTAATTTAGATATCCAAGAATTCTTTTCTATGATTCCATAATATAGAACACACACACACACACACACACACACACACACACACACAAGCACATGTACACAAACACACATAGTTAGATAACTTTTACATCATCATATACAGCTTGAGTGAGGTTGTGATGAGGGTTTTGGATTTTCTGTTGTCTTTACCAAAGAATCTTCAAAATTTCGTCCGTATCTGTAAGTTTATTTTAATGCTACTTACTGATCTATCATTCTTTAATGCAGGTATTACTGGTGGCAACCTTAATTTCCTTGATGATCAATAAGGTTGAGTTACCCTTTCACAAACTTTTGGTAATTTGGCAATTTATGTGTTACAGGAATATCTTTTCTGTTTTTATGGGAGGAAGGTTGTTGTTCATTTTTGTCCTTATCTTCTTTTTGTAATATTTTAATAGATCTATATCTTTACATACATTTCAAACATTGCTCTCCTTCCCGGTTTCCTGTCCATAAGCTCCCATTCTCTCCCCTCCTCTTCCCCTTTCCACATATGGGTATTCTCCCCATACCTTCCCTTACTGCCCCCGTATGTTCCCCTGCACTACGGGTCCAACTTTGGCAGGACCAGGAGATTTCACTTCCACTGGTGCCCAAACAAGTCTATTCTCTGTTACATATGCAGTTGGAGCCCTGGGTGAGTCCGTGTATAATCTTTCACTAGTGGTTTAGTACCTGGAAGTTCTGATTGGTTGGCATTGTTATTTTTATGGGGCTGCAGACTCCTTCAACTCTTTCAATACTTCCTCTAATTCCCCTCAAGAAGGTCCAGTTCTCAGTTCAGTCGTTTGCTGCTAGCATTAACCTCTGTATTGCACATGATCTGGACGTGTCTTTCAGGAGAGATCTATGTCCTGTCCCTTTCAGCTTGCATTTTTAAGCTTCATGGTGAATATATATATATATATATATATATATATATATATATATACACCACACACACACACACACACACACACACACACATATATATATATATATATATATATATATATATATATATATATATATATATATGCCACATGTGGGACAGGCTCTGAATGGCCATTCCTTTAGTCGCTGCTCTAAACTTTGCTTCCATATCCCCTCCTATGGATATTTTTTGCCCTTTTAAGGAGTGGGAGCATCCACATTTTGGTCATCCTTCTTGAGCTTCCTGGGGTCTGTGAATTGCATCTTGGGTAATTCGAGCTTTTTGGCTAATATCCACTTATTAGCGAGTGCATACCAAGTGTGTTTTTCTGTGATTGAGTTACCTCACTCAGGATGATATTTTTCTTTTTTTTTTTTTTTTTTTTTTTTTTTTTGGTTCTTTTTTTTGGAGCTGGGGACCCAACCAGGGCCTTGCGCTTCCTAGGCAAGCTCTACCGCTGAGCTAAATCCCCAACCCAGGATGATATTTTCTATTTCATTCCATTTGCCTATGAATTTCATGAAGTCATTGTCTTCTTAACAGATGTGTGTTTTTCAACTCGTTCTCTCCATTTAGAAGTTTGCTTTTCATTGCACTGTGTGTTTCCTTTGCTATTCTAGAAGTTTTTCAGTTGGCTAGAATTCATACTTTGGTATGCTTCTCTTTCATTTTGTAAAGCTTTTAAAAAATTGTTCAAAGAATTTAGGTCACATGCTTAATTCCTAAACGTTAAGGTTGACACTGTGGTATTGTGTACCTATGGCCCTCCAAACCCACAAGTCAGAAAATGTGAGATGTTTGATTCTAAATTCTAGAAAGGTTATTTAATTTACAAAGTTCTACAGAAGCCTATCTACATGATGTAAGAAATAGAGTCTATGAAAAAAACATTAAGCCTTATAAATTAGCATGTCTTAAAGTTGCTTTGATTAAAAATATACTAATGACTAGAATATTCTAATATTCTTGCTAATTTTATCAACAAAAATTATGAAACTTTTAATACTTAATTAATTTGTTTAAATTTTTAGTATACAGTTATAATCATCTTTTTGCATTCGTGGAATTTTTTGTGCTTAATTAATTAACTTTCAGCTATGTAGTACTGGAATTTGGTTATTTAATATGTAAACGAATGCTATATTGTTAAACAGTAATTTGTAAATACATGATAACTGTTGAATACATTTCTTTCTTTTTTTTTTTTTTCCTTTTCGGAGCTGGGGACTGAACCCAGGGTCTTGCGCCTCCTAGGCAAGCGCACTATCACTGAGCCAAATCCCCAACCCCAATACATTTCTAAATCAGTAAAATCATTCTGTGTGGGCTTTTTTTTCTAAATATTAAATATCATAAGATTTTCAAATATTTGTAATAAAGTAACATATTTTTTGAGAATAATTCCATTGTGTGAGAATCCAGAGAAATAGATTCAAGTAGAGAGAAGGTAGAGATTTTGTATGAGCCTACAGAGACAAAGAGAAAAGGCAAAATGAAATTAGGTGGTTGGTCCCTTGGATATGATATATTGTCTTTTGAGGATGCTGAACACAGAAATAAGGATATGTGTAGAGATATTGATAGGGTGCCTATCATTTTTTTACCATTTTGAAACTAACTGTGAAGTAAGTCAAAAATGCAACTGAGACCCAGGAGTGCAGACATCCCAATGGCGCAGGGCAAACTGCCACCTCTGCCTACATCCCTGGTCCAAGGGAAAACTGCACAGTGCCTTTCTCTGGACAGAGGGATATAGGAACAGACAGTCGCTGGTACTTGCTGTTCTAGTCTGCTCCCGGGACCGAACTGATCCCACCAAAGAGCTCCCTACAACCAAATCGTTTGGAGGAGAGAGATGGAACCTCAGAAGTGTGGATACTCTTAAGAAGTCAGAGGAGAATACCCTCTGCCCACAGTCCAGACCCAAGAAGTAATCGGATAGTGCCAACTGTGCTGAGGGATTCAAGGACCTACGCGAGCACTCAGGGGCAGGAGATTATTATTCCTGCCCACACCTAGAGCTGGAAGACAGTCGCCAGGAGCCACACCACAGCTGAGAGCAGAGCACCTGTACTCAGGAAAGGTCAAAAGAAAAGAGGAAAACAGTTCTACAGGAGCTCTGATGCAGAAGCTTACAGCAGGCCCAAGTCCCTCCCAGAAACATCAAGACTAGCAAACACCAGAGACACCCCAATGGCTAGAGGCAAGGGCAAGACCCTAATCAACTGAAACAAAGACTACTTGCCATCATCAGAGCCCAGTCATCCCACCAAAGAAAATACTGGTTATCCAAACACACCAGACAAGCAAGATTTAGATTAGAAATCACAGTTTTTGATAATGATGGAGGACAAAAGAAAGACATAAAGAACTCCCTTAGAGAAATGCAGGAAACCACAAGTAAGAAAGTAGAAGTCCTTCGAGAAGAAACACAAAAATCACTGAAAGAATTACAGGAAAACATAACCAAACAGGTGAAGGTTGAAAATGGAAATAGAAACAATAAAGAAAGCACAAAGGGAGACAACACTGGACTTAGAAAACCACAGGAAGAAACAAGGAGTCCTAGACACAAGCATCACCAACAGAATACAAGAGGTAGAAGAGAGAATCTCAGGGGCAGAAGATACCATAGAAAACATTAATACAACTGTCAAAGACAATGTAAAATGCAAAAAGCTCCTAGCCCAAAATATCCACGAAATCCAGGACACAATGAAAATATTAAACAAAAGAATAATAGGTATAATAGAAAATGAATCTCCCATCTTAAAGGGCAAGTAAATATATTCAACAAAATTGAGGAAGAAAACTTCCCTAACCTAAAGAAAGATATGCCCATAAATATGCAAGAAGTGTGCAGAACTCCAAATAGACCTATAAGAATTACAAGAATTTGGAGTTTTGTAGGCTTCTTGTATGTTCATAGGCATCTCCTTCTTTAGGTTTGGGAAGTTTGCTTTTATAATTTTGTTGAATATATTTACTGGCCCTTTAAGTTGGGAGTGCCCACTTTTTTCTATACCTATTATCCTTAGGTTTGATATTCTCATTTTGTGCTGGATTTCCTGTACATTTTGGGTTAGGAGCTTTTTGCATTTTACATTATCTTTGACAGTTGTGTCAATGGTTTCAATGGTCTCTTCTGCCCCCTTCTCTCTTCTATCTCCTATATTCTAGTTGTGATGCTTGTATCTATGGCACTTTGTCTCTTCCTTTGGTTTTCTATATCCAGGGTTGCTCTCTTTGTGCTTTCCTTATTGTTTCTATTTCCATTTTCAATTCATTCACCTGTCTGATTGTGTTTTCCTGTAATTCTTTCAGGAATATTTGTGTTTCCACTCTAAGGTCTTCTACATGCTTACTTGTGTTTCCCTATATTTCTTTAAGGGAGTTATGTCTTTCTTAAAATCCTCCATCATTACAATATAGCACGTCAAATACATTTTATTTTTAAAAGTCACTCCAAGACCTTTTTTCCAAGTCCTTTATTCTACATTCTGCCTTCCCAAACTTCCTTTCCTCTTCATGTCTGCTATGTCCCATTGTCCTCTCCTTTATTCAGTGTCTCTTTTTCCCTTTTTAGTAGTCCATTGGAACAACATAAGTCATCACTCACCTCAATATGTATATTCCAATAAATGCATAAACACACACACACAAGAAAGAACACATTGTTTTATCTTCCTAATCCTGTGTTACCTTCATGAATGTAACATTCCTAACCCACTCATTTTTAAAGCAGGTTTATGATTTTACCTTTCCATACATCTGAATAAAATCCCATCATTAATGTTTACAGAAAACTTTTGAGGTTATTATTTTGAGGCAAGAAATATTAGCCTGCAATGGAAGAAGTGTATGGTTCCAGAATTCTGGATCTGGGTAATACCTATGACCTTTTTAATGGCATCTTACAAGAGAAACCAGTCATTTTTCAAATTTTTATTACATGTCTACATGAGTACTATATGTAGTTTCAATATATTTAAATGAAATATTAAAAATGAAATGTATGTTAATGAATTTCATTAATATACATTTAATGAAAGGTATATGTAAAAATATCAAATGTGAAACTTACTCATTTTCATTACTTTTCTTATAATATAATTTATTTTTACTAATTTTTACTGCTAATATCCTACCATAGCAAATTTGCACTTTGAACTTTGTTGCAGGTATGAATATTGGAAAAAACAGTAAATGGAGAAGGCTCTCCTTGGGATTCAGGCACAAATATGGAGGTTGTAATAGGATTCCCCCATAATCGTGGATGGATAGACAAATCTATTTCTCAGAAGAATAAAATCAGAAAAGTGTGATGTGGGTTTTTCAAAAATTTCAGCCTTGCAGGAATGCTATATGTTTGAACAGCAATTGAGAAGATTACTTCACTTTTCAAAAGAGGCATTTGAAGTACGTTAAGGGAAAAAAAAAGCAAACATATTTTCAGAAATTTCATGTGCACAGTGAAGTATAGGAGGATATACATCCCTTGTGATTTTTGGAGAACTAAACTATATTAGTTGCCCAGAGGGCAGAAACTCCAAAAGATGACCCTTTTAGCTCATGTCAAATCCTTCTTCCTCTGTTATTTCTGAACTCAATAATACAGTAACAGGGCATGGCCTTTTATTTTTACTCTTGTGTGTGTGTGTGTGTGTGTGTGTGTGTGTGTGTGTGTGTGTGTGTGGTGTCCATGTGAGAGGAATGTTTTATTCCTCATAAGACAGCTCTGTTCTTTCTAGATACATCATCTTTCACTGAGGTTAACCAAGAAAGACAGGATGACTGACCAGTTCAGCCTCAGGAACTTGAATATATCTGCTTTTCCCTGTCAAATTTACAAACATGGGCCACCATCTCCATCATTTTACATGTGTTCAAGGGATCAAAATTTACGTCCTGAAGGTTACAAACTGAGAAATCTCTTTATACCCCAGAGAGAGGTTTGAAATGAAAATTTATATACCCTCCATCTGCTAGTCCATAATTCTATTCTCTCTCTCTCTCTCTCTCTCTCTCTCTCTCTCTCTCTCTCTCTCTCTCTCTCTCTCTCTCTCTCTCTCTCCCTTTCCAGATATGCCATCATCTCTGAAAATTCTGTGGAATCAGCCTACTTTTCTCTTACCATGGGAAACTTAGGAATAATGATTCCTCTCTCACCCCATTTAGTGAACTAATTCTGAAGTTTGATTTCTACTGCTGCAATAAAACACTAGCCAAAGACAACTAGGGTAGGATCAGGTTTCTTTGGCTTACACATCTATGTCACAGGTCATAATTGAGGGATGTCAAGGCAGACACTCAAGCAAACCCAAAGAAAAGAAGTTAGAACTCAGGAGGAGTGGTCTATACCCTATGATTTGATTAACAAATTCTTTTTTTTTTTTCACCACCTAACTCCTCATTCCCAGGAATGGGCAAGCCTGTAGGAGTTTGGTTCCTCTCACATCAAACATCAATTAGGAAAAAATGCATAACAGACTTGTTTACAGGTCAGTCAGATGGAGTAATTTTGACTCTCCATTGACCTTCTCTCTTTCCATATGACTCTAATTTCTCTCAAGTTGGCAAAAAATGGTAACTATTATACCTAGTCTAGAACCTACCTTTCATTTTATATTTTCAAGGGAACATGTGTTCTTCCTATAACTTACTTCAAGTCCTCATTTGACATTTAGATGCATGTTCCTTAATAATGTCTTGAAGATTACCAAGTGGTAACTCCTGATAATTACCGTTGACAATATGAAATAGCCTAAAATCTCCTAGGAAGAAATTCCCATTGAAGGATTGCCTGTGTTGGGCTAGTCTGCGAATAAGTGTGCTGCAAGTTGTTATATTAAGTTAAATGATATGTGAAGGCCAGATTAGGCCCACTCTTGGAACAACAATTCCCTTAGTAGAGGGTTCTGAAGTGTTGAAGAGCAGGAAAATCAAGCTGAGTACAAGCAAGTGAGCATACAGAAATTAATCTCTCTTTGCTTTTTACGGGAGTTGATGGGAGTGTGCATTTGTATTTCTTGACTTACTTTCCACATTATAATGAACTAAAACTTGGAATTATGAATTGAAATGAAACACATGCCCTAAGTTTTCAGCTGCCATTTTATCAAAGACACAAAATTAAGGTCATTGATGAAGACAGGATGCTTTATGATTTTTTTCTGGTGATAAAGACACAATTTTTGACATGAAGAAAGGAATGATTTTATCAGCACCACTTTCTGTAGGGTGAATGACAAGTTAAGTAAAGGACTGGTGTCTTAAATTCTTTGTTTTGTTTTAGTAATACTTTTGAAAAAACAAAACTAAAACTTTACAAAATCATTATCTTTGATAATAGACACATCAGGGCTCATGGTTTCAGAGAGATGAGATAGTTTAATTGATAATTACAAGGACATCAAAGGAGCATGAGAAGATAGTTACTCACATACTGTAGACGGAATGAGAGTTGTCAGACATAAGTAAGTGTTGGCAAACACATCAAAGTATTGTGACTTATTTCTACAAACTGTACCCAACCTACTGAAGTAGTCACAGACTTTCAATGTTTCTAGAAGCCCAAAAGGATCATTTCAAACATGATTTTGAAAGACACATGTTAAACAAGCTAACAACCTTAATGGTAAGATTATTTTTTTTATAGCCACCTAATTTTTATTGTATGTAATACAAATAAATAACAACTAAATTAAGATGCTCAAAAATATTTTAGATTCTTTCAGGATAATTTTAGGTTACCTATCATGAAAAAATTCTTCCAAATCTTTAAAACACAAAACTCTCACCATAAGCCCTCAATAAGGAATTACATTTTTTTGACTTTTTTTTTAAATTATGACGCTAGCTTGTTTCTGACACTGAAAGTAAAAATGAAGAAGCACAGAATTGGCATTTTTTTTTTACTGGGGATACTGAGCTTAGGAAGCATAGTTGCTTTTCTGTTATGTGGCTAAATGATGGGACCGGAGAGAGCTGTATGCAAGAGTTTCCTTCTCCTGATTTAAAGAGGAGTGCTACCTCAAGTGCTCTTTATTTGATAGTGATGATTCCTTGTATTTCTTTTTTTTTTTTTTTTTTTTTATTAACTTGAGTATTTCTTATATACATTTCGAGTGTTATTCCTTTCCGGTTTCGAACAAACATCCCCTCCCCTCCCCTTCCTTATGGGTGGTCCCCTCCCCACCCTCCCCCATTGCCGCCCTCCCCAGAAGTCTAGTTCACTGGGGGTTCAGTCTTAGCAGGAACCAGGGCTTCCCCTTCCACTAGTGCTCTTACAAGGATATTCATTGCTACCTATGAGGTCAGAGTCCAGGGTCAGTCCATGTATAGTCTTTAGGTAGTGGCTTAGTCCCTGGAAGCTCTGGTTGCTTGGCATTGTTGTACATATGGGGTCTCGAGCCCCTTCAAGCTCTTCCAGTTCTTTCTCTGATTCCTTCAACAGGGGTCCTATTCTCAGTTCAGTGGTTTGCTGCTGGCATTCGCCTCTGTATTTGCTGTATTCAGGCTGTGTCTCTCAGGAGCGATCTATATCCGGATCCTGTCGGTCTGCACTTCTTTGCTTCATCCATTTTGTCTAATTGGGTGGCTGTATATATATGGGCCACATGTGGGGCAGGTTCTGAATGGGTGTTCCTTCAGTCTCTGTTTTAATCTTTGCCTCTCTCTTCCCTGCCAAGGGTATTCTTGTTCCCCCTTTAAAGAAGGAGTGAAGCATTCACATTTTGATCATCTGTCTTGAGTTTCATTTGTTCTAGGGATCTAGGGTAATTCAAGCATTTGGGCTAATAGCCACTTATCAATGAGTGCATACCATGTGTGTTTTTCTGTGATTGGGTTACCTCACTCAGGATGATATTTTCCGGTTCCAACCATTTGCCTACAAATTTCATAAACTCGTTGTTTTTGATAGCTGAGTAATATTCCATTGTGTAGATGTACCACATTTTCTGTATCCATTCCTCTGTTGAAGGGCATCTGGGTTCTTCCCAGCTTCTGGCTATTATAAATAAGGCTGCAATGAACATAGTGGAGCACGTGTCTTTTTTATATGTTGGGGCATCTTTTGGATATATGCCCAAGAGAGGTATAGCTGGATCCTCAGGCAGTTCAATGTCCAATTTTCTGAGGATCCTCCAGACTGATTTCCAGAATGGTTGTACCAGTCTGCAATCCCACCAACAATGGAGGAGTGTTCCTCTTTCTCCCCATCCTCGCCAGCATCTGCTGTCACCTGAGTTTTTGATCTTAGCCATTCTCACTGGTGAGAGGTGAAATCTCAGGGTTGTTTTGATTTGCATTTCCCTTATGACTAAAGATGTTGAACATTTTTTTAGGTGCTTCTCAGCCATTCGGCATTCCTCAGGTGTGAATTCTTTGTTTAGCTCTGAACCCCATTTTTTAATAGGGTTATTTGTTTCCCTGTGGTCTAACTTCTTGAGTTCTTTGTATATTTTGGATATAAGGTCTCTATCTGTTGTAGGATTGGTAAATATCTTTTCCCAATCTTTTGGTTGCCGTTTTGTCCTAACCACAGTGTCCTTTGCCTTACAGAAGCTTTGTAGTTTTATGAGATCCCATTTGTCGATTCTTGATCTTAGAGCGTAAGCCATTGGTGTTTTGTTTAGGAAATTTTTTCCAGTGCCCATGTGTTCCAGATGCTTCCCTAGTTTTTCTTCTATTAGTTTGAGTGTGTCTGGTTTGATGTGGAGGTCCTTGATCCACTTGGACTTAAGCTTTGTACAGGGTGATAAGCATGGATCGATCTGCATTCTTCTACATGTTGACCTCCAGTTGAACCAGCATCATTTGCTGAAAATGCTATCTTATTTCCATTGGATTATTTTGGCTCCTTTTTCAAAAATCAAGTGACCATAGCTGTGTGGGTTCATTTCTGGGTCTTCAATTCTATTCCATTGGTCTATCTGTCTGTCTCTGTACCAATACCATGCAGTTTTTATCACTATTGCTCTGTAATACTGCTTGAGTTCAGGGATAGTGATTCCCCCTGAAATCCTTTTATTGTTGATGATAGCTTTAGCTATCCCGGGTTTTTTGTTATTCCAGATGAATTTGCAAATTGTTCTGTCTAACTCTTTGAAGAATTGGATTGGTATTTTGATGGGATTTGCATTGAATCTGTAGATTGCTTTTGGTAAAATGGCCATTTTTACTATATTAATCCTGCCAATCCATGATCATGGGATATCTTTCCATCTTCTGAGGTCTTCTTCAATTTCTTTCTTCATTGTCTTGAAGTTCTTATTGTACAGATCTTTTACTTGCTTGGTTAAAGTCACACCGAGGGACTTTATATTATTTGGGTCTATTATGAAGGGTGTCGTTTCCCTAATTTCTTTCTCGGCTTGTTTCTCTTTTGCATAGAGGAAGGCAACTGATTTATTTGAGTTAATTTTATACCCAGCCACTTTGCTGAAGTTGTTTATCAGCTTTAGTAGTTCTTAAGGAACTTGTTGGGATCATTAAATATACTATCATATCATCTGCAAATAGTGATATTTGACTTCTTCTTTTCCGATGTATCCCCAAGTCCTTTGTTGTCTGATTGCTCTGGCTAGAACTTCAAACTATATTGAATAAGTAGGGAGAGTGGGGCAGCCTTGTCTAGTCCCTGATTTTAGTGGGATTGCTTCAAGTTTCTCTCCATTTAGTTTAATGTTAGCAACTGGTTTTGCTGTATATATTTTTTTTTAGGTATGGGCCTTGAATTCCTATTCTTTCCAGGACTTTTTATCATGAATGGGTGTTGAATTTTGTCAAATGCTCTCTCAGCATCTAATGAAATGATCATGTGGTTTTGTTCATTCACTTTGTTTATATAATGGATCACGTTGATAGTTTTCCATATATTAAACCATCCCTGCATGCCTGGGATGAAGCCTACTTGATCATGGTGGATGATTGTTTTGATGTGCTCTTGGATTCGGTTTGCCAGAATTTTATTGAGTATTTTTGCGTCGATATTCATAAGGGAAATTGGTCTGAAGTTCTCTTTCTTTGTTGTGTCTTTGTGTGGGTTAGGTATAAGAGTAATTGTGGCTTCATAGAAGGAATTCAGTAGTGCTCCATCTGTTTCAATTTTGTGGAATAGTTTGGATAGTATTGGTATGAGGTCTTCTATGAAGGTTTGATAGAATTCTGCACTAAACCTGTCTGGACCTGGGCTCTTTTTGGTTGGGAGACCTTTAATGACTGCTTCTATTTCCTTAGGAGTTATGGGGTTGTTTAACTGGTTTATCTGTTCCTGATTTAACTTCGGTACCTGGTATCTGTCTAGGAAATTGTCCATTTCCTGAAGATTTTCAAGTTTTGTTGAATATAGGCTTTTATAGTAAGATCTGATGATTTTTTGAATTTCCTCTGAATCTGTCATTACATCTCCCTTTTCATTTCTGATTTTGTTAATTTGGACGCACGCTCTGTTTCCTCTCCTTAGTCTGGCTAAGGATTTATCTATCTTGTTGATTTTCTCAAAGAACCAACTTTTGGTTCTGTTGATTCTTTCTATGGTCCTTTTTGTTTCTACTTGGTTGATTTCCGCTCTGAGTTTGATTATTTCCTGCCTTCTACTCATCCTAGGTGTATTTGCTTCTTTTTGTTCTAGAGCTTTTAGGTGTGCTGTCAAGCTGCTGACATATGCTCTTTCCTGTTTCTTTCTGCAGGCACTCAGCGCTATGAGTTTTCCTCTTAGCACAGCTTTCATTGTGTCCCATAAGTTTGGGTATGTTGAACCTTCATTTTCATTAAATTCTAAAAAGTTTTTAATTTCTCTCTTTATTTCTTCCTTGACCAGGTTATCATTGAGTAGAGCATTGTTCAATTTCCAAGTATATGTGGGCATTCTTCCTTGATTATTATTGAAGACCAGTTTTAGGCCGTGGTGGTCTGATAGCACACATGGGATTATTTCTATCTTTCTGTACCTGTTGAGGCCCGTTTTTTGACCAATTATATGGTCAATTTTGGAGAAAGTACCATGAGGAGCTGAGAAGAAGGTACATCCTTTTGGTTTAGGATAGAATGTTCTGTAAATATTTGTTAAGTCCATTTGGCTCATGACTTCTCTTAGTCTGTCTACATCTCTGTTTAATTTCTGTTTCCATGATCTGTCCATTGATGAGAGTGGGGTGTTGAAATCTCCCACTATTATTGTGTGAGGTGCAATGTGTGTTTTGAGCTTTAGTAAGGTTTCTTTTATGTATGTAGGTGCCCTTGTATTTGGGGCATAGATATTTAGGATTGAGAATTCATCTTGGTGGATTTTTCCTTTGATGAATATGAAGTGTCCTTCCTTATCTTTTTTGATGACTTTTAGTTGAAAATTGATTTTATTTGATATTAGAATGGCTACTCCAACTTGCTTCTTCTGACCATTTGCTTGGAAAGTTGTTTTCCAGCCTTTCACTCTGAGGTAGTGTCTGTCTTTTTCTCTGAGGTGTGTTTCCTGTAGGCAGCAGAATGCAGGGTCCTCGTTGCGTATCCAGTTTGTGAATCTATGTCTTTTTATTGGGGAGTTGAGGCCATTGATGTTGAGAGATATTAAGGAATAGTGATTATTGCTTCCTGTTATATTCATATTTGGACGTGTTATGTTTGTGTGCTTTTCTTCTCTTGTTTTGTTGCCAAGATGATTAGTTTCTTGCCTCTTCTTGGTTATAGCTTGCCTCCTTATGTTGGGCTTTACCATTTATTATCCTGTGTAGTGCTGGATTTGTAGAAAGATATTGTGTAAATTTGGTTTTGTCATGGAATATCTTGGTTTCTCCTTCTATGTTAATTGAGAGTTTTGCAGGATACAGTAGCCTGGGCTGGCATTTGTGTTCTCTTAGGGTCTGTATGACATCAGTCCAGGATCTTCTGGCCTTCATAGTTTCTGGCGAAAAGTCTGGTGTGATTCTGATAGGTCTGCCTTTATATGTTACTTGACCTTTTTTTCCCTTACTGCTTTTAATATTCTTTCTTTATTTTGTGCGTTTGGTGTTTTGACTATTATGTGACGGAGGTGTTTCTTTTCTGGACCAATCTATTTGGAGTTCTGTAGGCTTCTTGTATGGCTATGGGTATCTCTTTTTTTAGGTTAGGGAAGTTTTCTTCTATGATTTTGTTGAAGATATTTATTGGTCCTTTGAGCTGGGAGTCTTCACTCTCTTCTATACCTATTATCCTTAGGTTTGATCTTCTCATTGAGTCCTGGATTTCCTGTATGTTTTGGAACAGTAGCTTTTTCTGCTTTACAGTATCTTTGACAGTTGGGTCAATGATTTCTATGGAATCTTCTGCTCCTGAGATTCTCTCTTCCATCTCTTGTATTCTGTTGGTGAAGCTTGTATCTACAGCTCCTTGTCTCTTCTTTTGGTTTTCTATATCCAAGGTTGTTTCCATGTGTTCTTTCTCGATTGCTTCTATTTCCATTTTTAATTCTTTCAACTGTTTGATTGTGTTTTCCTGGAATTCTTTCAGGGATTTTTGTGTCTCCTCTCTATGGGCTTCTACTTGTTTATTTATGTTTTCCTGGAATTCTTTCAGGGATTTTTGTGTATTCCTCTCTGTAGGCTTCTACTTGTTTATTAATGTTTTCCTGTGTTTCTATAAGGGAGTTCTTCTCGTCTTTCTTGAAGTCCTCCAGCATCATGATCAAATATGATTTTGAAACTAGATCTTGCTTTTCTGGTGTGTTTGGACATTCCATGTTTGTTTTGGTGGGAGAATTGGGCTCCGATGATGCCATGTAGTCTTGGTTTCTGTTGCTTGGTTCCTGCGATTGCCCCTCACCATCAAATTATCTCTAGTGTTACTTTGTTCTGCTATTTCTGACAGTGGCTAGACTGTCCTATAAGCCTGTGTGTCAGGAGTGCTGTAGACCTGTTTTACTGTTTTCTTTCAGCCAGTTATGGGGACAGAGTGTTCTGCTTTCGTGCATGTAGTTTTTCATCTCTACAGGTCTTCAGCTGTTCCTGTGGGCCTGTGTCTTGAGTTCACAAGGCAGGTCACTTGCAGCAGACAAGTTAGTCTTACCTGTGGTCCTGAGGCTCAAGTTCGCTCGAGGGTTGCTGCCCACAGGCTCTCTGTGGCGGCAGCAACCAGGAAGATCTGAGCCGCCCCTTCTGGGAGCTGCAGTGCACCAGGGTTAAGATTATTTTTTTATATAGTCAGTGTGTTATACTTTGACTTAACCAAAACTTTATGAAAAACCTGAGAGAAAATGTTTTCTTTCTTCATCAAGATAAAGGAAGATGATGCAGGACACACAGAGGCATTTCTCTAAGCCTCTGAACTAGATGTAAAGTGAACATAAAAATAAATATTACCTCTAATAATTATTCTAAGTTTAAGCACCTTTCTCTACTGCCTCTTCATAATGATTATTTTCTACCTTTTAAATTTCTTCATTGTCCATACCACACACACACACACAGACACACACACACACACACACACACACACACACACACACATAGTTCTCCTATAACTTGTACTATCAACTTGTTAAGCATTGAACAAATGTAAGAGAAGTTAATTTGATAGATTTCTTAGTAGTAGAGTGTTTACAGTGCAAGCATTAAAATCTGAGATCCACATAAACCAGATGAAATAACTCACACCATCTGCAATCACCTCTCTTCTACACTGAAATAATAAATGGCAATGGAACAATTCACAAGAGTTCATAAGCCAGCTATCTTGGAGAAGGTAGTAATGAGACTCTGTCCACAGAAAGTATAAGCACTGAAATTCAATTCCTCTGACATTTGCACATACACAGTGCCATGCATGTGTTTGTACCTAAATACACACACACACACACACACACACACACACACACACACACACACACACACACACACACACATCTGGAGCCTGGATAAATGGTTCAGTGGATATGAGCACTGATTGCTATTGTAGAGGTCTTGAATTCAATTCCCAAACACATGGTATATCACAGCATCTGTAGTAGGATCTTATGGTCCCTTTTGGTGAGTCTACAGACAGCAACAGTGGACTCGTATACAATAAATAAATAAATAAATAAATAAATAAATAAATTTCATTTTAGAGAACATGTTAGGATATTTCATTTTCATTTTTTTGAAGCATGCTTAAAAAACTTTGAGCAGATTTTGCTAGCCCGTATTTGGTTTTCGGGTATATAAGGCTACCCAACATGAATTCTTGGTACAGCTAGGCTACTAAAAGAAATGGATGCTTAGATTTAAAAAATAATAGAATATGTACTCAAAAAGATCTGTTGAGATCTACAGTAGAATGCTCAGGAAAAGGATTTCTCAAGTTTAGACGATGTATGTTGGCTGTGAGCCTAGACTTTAATGGCTGAGCAATCTCTTTAATGTATATGCCAGAGCCCTACTGATACAGATGAGGATGCTTGCAGCTAACTATTAGACTGAACAAGAAAACCCTATGGCAGAGAAAAGACTGAAGTGGCCTATTGTTTAGTGACTGATGCAGTTGAAGGGGGCTGGGAAAAGAATGTTTAACTGTTCTGTGATAATTCTTTCATGAGAATTCATGTCTATTCAATAAATACACAATTGGAAATTCTGAAATACTATTTCTGGTTGTGTATATTCTTACAGAAAACTATCACGCTTTCATAAGGGTAAATTTTTGAGCATGGACTTAGTTCAATAGTTGGTATTTGGAACTTGAATTAAGTACTTATACATACATCATAGTAGACGCAAAACGTTTAGCCAGGAGCTCCTTGGAATATTTTGTACATATACTGTCTTGTTTAGTGTTTAAAACAACGCTGTGAAGTAAGTTCTGTGTTTTACGCACAATACTTAAAGTCCAATGGTAGAAAATGTATATATTTTGCCCAAACTCCCAGTGCGAGAAGTCCTCTCTCTCTCTCTCTCTCTCTCTCTCTCTCTCTCTCTCTCTCTCTCAATTTGAAGAGTGTGTTTTATCATCTCTTAAATGTATGTAGATGAGATCCTCCCCTTGTGCCATCAAAAGTGTCAAATGAAGCAATGTTACATGATACTTTGAACGTTTGATTAAACCAGGTTCCCTAAGCCTGAATGGATTGCAGGGTTACTTTTGGGGGAATGATTGATTCAAAGTATATAAAATACTTTTTCATGATTCTCAAATAGTTATTTCAAAATATCTGGAATATTCTATTTATGGAAAATTTATGTATTATGCATATGTCAAATTTTAAATTAGGTAGAAAGCTTTGAGTATCTCCTATATATCAGCTACTGAGCTACATGTGTAAGTACAGGTAGTAGAATCACAGGGGCAGAATCTCTCTTGATTCCAAGTACAATAACCTGAATAACAGATGTTTAGACAGACCGGTCAACAGTTATTTAAGTGCCATGAGTGACATTTGTACTAGTAAATGTGCTTATTGCTCTTCTTCATAAAGAATATTATTAAAGACCTGAGTGATATCTCGGGGAGTTTAGGTAAGCAGATAAGGGTCAGGCTTTATTTTATTTCTAAGGGCTACTGCCAGCTGTACCCATTATCAGTCTCTGTACTTCCCATTTTAGGGCTTCACTCATCTGCTCAGTACTGCCTTGGCCTGTGCCTCTTGATTCTGAACACAGTCCTAATCTGACAACTGGTAAAAGTACAATATCAAGAAATCTCGACCCACGTCAGGAAAAAAAAACACACCAATCCAACATGGAGAGGTTTAATAAGAGAAGACAAGTAGAAGAGGAGAGGAACAAAGGATGCTGGCCATGGGCCCATGGAGGGAAGGGGGAAGAGAGAAGGGACAAGGAAGGGGGCAAGAGAGCAGCAAGCAGCCCCCCCCTTTTTTTAAATTTTTACCAAGTTTTAATATTATCATTATGACTATTTTAGCCATTCTGTTAGGTAGGTAGTGGTGTCTTATTGTGATTTTTGTTGGCATCTTGATTTATTTGTTCTCATTCCGTTTCTCTTAGTAGAAAAAAATGGAGAAAACCTTACCTCATATTATATACTGGTGGGTTTCTGTTTTTGTTTTTCTTTGGTTGGTTAGGTTTGTTTCTTTGCTTTGTCTGCTTTTGCTTTTGACAATGTCTTTTGACTTACAAAGCATTCCATTTCATGATGGGCCATTTACTAATCATTGACTATAATTCCTGAGCCATTGTTATGTTCAAGAAGTTCCCTCCTCCTGTGCGATAGCATGGAAAGTTATCTCCCTACTTTCTCTTATATCCAATGTATCTGTCTTTATGTTAAGATCTTTGAACCATATAGAATTCAGAGCTGATAGATGTGGATCTATTTAATTTTTTCTACACCCAGTTGGATCAACATTATTTGTTTAAGATGCTTCCTTTTTTTTCTATTATATGGTTTTAACTTTTTGTCAAAAATCAAGTGTCCCTAATTTACAGTGTGTGTTTACTTCTGTTGCCTTGATTTTCTCATTAATCAACCTGTCTGGTTTTAGGGATTTTTTTTTTATTACTACTACTTTTACTATAGCTTGAAGTCAGGGATCATGATAACTCCAGTTTTTTATTATCCATGATGGTTTTAGCAATCCTGGAAATTTTTGTTTTGCTATATGAAGTTGAAATTTGTTTTTCCAAGACCCTTAAATAATTATGTTGGAATTTTAATGGGAATGGCACTGAATCTGTAGATTGCTTTTGGTAGGATGGCCATTATTACTATCTAAATCCTACTTACCCATGAGCATGCAGACCTTTCTATTTTGTTAATGAAGGCCAACCAATCACCCATCTTGAGACCTATGCTATGAGGAACATCCCACCTCTGAAACTAATAATGACATTCCGCTATACTTTCAGACGGGAGCCTCGAATAACTGTTTCCAGAGAGGCTTCACCCAACAAGTAATGAAAATTAATGCAGACACACAGGGCAAAATAGTAAGGGGAGCTTGGGAAATTCTGTGGAAGAGGGGGGAGGAAGTATTGAAGGACCCAGAAGAGTCAAGCTGACACAAGGTAACCTGTAGACTCAACAAACCTCAGTCCATGCGGGATCATAGAGACTGAATTAATAACCAGAGAAAATGCGTGGGATGGACCTAGTACCCTCTACACATAGGTAATAATTGTGCAGATGGGTCTTCAATTAATTAGGAGCAAGGAATGTTTCTTTTACTACATTGGCTGCTTTTGTATTCATTTTCCTAACTGGGCTGCATTGTCTAGCCTCAATATAGGAATATGGTCCTAGTCTTATTGGAATGTTTTATGCCAAAGCTAGTTGTTAACAATGGAAGTCCTCCTCTTTTCTAAAAAGATGAGAAAGAGGCATAGATGGGCCTTGAGGGGTGTTGACAGGCAGGACTAGGAAGAGAGGAAGGAGGAATTCTGGAATTAGAGGATAAAGTAAATAATTATCTTAATTACGTGTGTGTGTGTGTGTGTGTGTGTGTGTGTGTGTGTGTGTGTGTGTGTGTGTTATATTTATTATAGTTTCAGAATCTGGTTAAACCAGGGTTAAAAAAATTCAAAGATTCACTTATTTACTTCAGAAGATGCCTATGTATCAGTTCTGGAAATCAAGATACTAAATGCACACGTACTCCTTAAGGAAAACAAAACCAAAAACAAGCAATAAACAACAAGAACAGAAACCTCTACTGTAACAGATTTGGTCTATTTAGTAAATGTTTACTTTTCTAAAATGTTCTCCATGTAAAAGAAAAAAAAATAAAATTAACTGCTAACCATTTAATGAGGTCCTGAATGACTGTACTATGCATTGTGGGATAAATACATCCAAGTAAAAATGCTAACCTGACACAAAATATCTATAATTCCTTTGATAATACAACTGACATGCTACAATCATGACAAAGGTGGAATGATATCAAAGGACTAACTGTTTTTCGGTTTTCCCCTCATCAGATCTCTTTAATGTGGATCTTTTTCTTAAGCAGTTTTCTTGGTTTTTGCACTCATTTTCCATTCTGGTTAAATTCACATGAGACAACAACATCACAACCTTTTGTGGCTCTGTCAACGCACAAGAACCAAAGTTACAATTAGTAGCAAAGTAGAAAGGGTAGACTTATTGAGATTTTTAACATTAAAGTAGAACCCAATGAAGACACAATTAATCATGCCCTGCTTTCACATGGCTCATTCATCCGTGGCTTGTGCATGGATCTCTGTCTTCTCAAGTTGCTAAGCAACCTCTCTTTCCCTGTTACTATAACTTCCTAAAGATCAGTTCTGCTTCATTCATACAGTTACAACTAGTTTCCATTAAATGAAGTAGTTATGGGATCTTCTGTTTTGTGAAATATTCACTTCTGTTTTAATTTTGTATGTGAATTCAAGTTCACAGCATCTTTAAAAACCAGAGGCTTCCTAAGTATTGCTACTTTCGCTGTCATGTCTACACCTGCGACTAATAAATTTTCATCTCAAATAAAGTCTCTATCCTGACTTCTATTAGAGGCTGTATCTAATTCCTATCTGTATCCTACATAAAAAGAAAAACAACAAATGCCAGATAAAACTAAGAATAACAATAGCCTCCAGTCCATGTGCGCTTAAACTTATTTGCCTCATCAGCAATGAGACAGGATTAGGTAGGCTAATTTGTATCAGTGTTTCCACTTTAATGGCCTGCAGCTCTAATTCCAAATATCAACATATTTATAACTCTGACATCAAATATTCATCAGCTGCTATAAGTCAAGTAATAAGTCTAGGGTTGTCACTCAGAAACTTAGATAATTATGGCATATATTATTTCTGAATTAATATAAAGTCACTATGTACACATCATAATAAAACACAATTAATGTCATACACTGCATTACCACAACATTGCTAAGAATACATGAGTCATGTGAGTTAATAATAAATATGCATTAATGTCACTCTCATAGTAGTATTACTGATAAAGTTGTGAATGTTTCTGTTCTGTTTGACAGATTGTGCTCATTTATGTGGAAAACAAAAGAGTTCAACTTTCAACACACGTCTCTAATTCACAAGCACAGTATATTGTTCCTTTCCCCCTACCTAGTTCATCTATTCTATCCTCATAGCTACAGAAGAAAGGAATTCCTTCAAAAAATGAAGCCACACATTGATGTGTAGAATACAATACATTTTCGCACATAATACACACATGCACAAACATAAAAGTTTAAAATTACCATTGTAAATATTAAAGATACCATAAAAGAGCTGCAGTATTGACTTAGTACTAACATATATAAGTGAATTCAAAACAGATAATATCTAAAAATAACAGCACTGAATTTTCATTGAGTTATCATACTGTATGGGCAATCATATCATCCTACCATAACCAAGTAATTACTGAGAAGAAGTCTCTCTTAAAAGCAGACACTAAAATATTCTTCCGTGACATAAATCAATAATAATTATCACATACCGTTATTTTATTAACTTGTGTAGATACTCAGATCTATTACTTGCATTTAGCATTATTTATTAGTATTCATTATTCATTTGTTACCATGACAAAATGCCTGATAGGAAGCAACTTAAAGATAGAAAGGTTTACTTGAACACCCAATTTGAGGAAATAACAGTCCATCCTGGAGAGAAGGCATGGTAAGAAAAGCAGCAACTGGCTAGTGTCACTGTGTCAGAAGGCAGAAAGGAATGCGTGAACAGGACAGGGAGAGAGGTTGTTTCACCTTGAAGACATCTCCCAATTACTCCCTTCTGCAATTTAAACTCCACCTTCTAATGGCTCTACAACTTTCCCAAACAAGATCACCCACTACAGATCAGGTGCTTAAGCATATAAACTGTGTCACCATGAAATTACCCTGCCATTTACACAATGTGACACATTTCGCTAAGGCCATAGTTGGATAGTAGTAGTACAAAATGATCAACTGCAGGTGGTGAAGTGCCTTGAGAAAAGAAACAAGCAAGCTGATTCCAAAGCAGTAGAAAATTCTTCGCATTGGCAAGCTCCAAGACTGCACTCATTACTTGGCATTCAACAATTAGTGCACAAATGACCATGATAAGAACTTCTGCTTAAATTGAGTAAGTTTCTCCTTTAAAAGTTCACAACTATGTGTGTTGTTCCTAGGGTGGTGTTATTGAGAGGTTATAAAACAGTTGGGATTTGGAGCCTTCTTGTGGACCTTAGTCCATTGTTGACTTTTCCTTGAAGGGGATTAAGAAACTCCTCTTTCTTGCCTCTGCTTTCTGGCTTCTAAGCAGCTGGACATTTCCCTACAATGGGGTTCTTCTTTGCAAGAAACTGAGAGATGGAAAAACCTGGTCATAAAATGGATAGTGCCTACAAAATCATGAGCTTTACTCTTTTGTATGTTAACATAATGCCTTCTGTGATAAAAAAAATGCACTAAAGATGGTTATCTTTTTCTGTAAGTTTGTCTACATGTACACCATGAACTAGAATTCATAGTATGGAAGGAAAGGCTAGATTGAGAATAGTTGGAAAATTCCTCATTTCTTCATCCCTAAAGCGCTGTCTGTCTCTGTCTCTGTCTCTGTCTCTCTGTCTCTCTGTCTCTCTCTGTCTCTGTCTCTGTCTCTCTCTCTCTCTCTCTCTCTCTCTCTCTATATATATATATATATATATATATATATGTGTGTGTGTGTGTGTGTGTGTGTGTGTGTGTGTTACTTTATTGGAGTAAAAGTACATTATCATGTTGAAAATTCAAATTCACCATGAACTTTGTATATTTGTTACAAAAAGGAATGGTTTACCAAAACACGCATACACACAGAGAAAAAATACAGTATAAAAACAGGAAGAAATGCTGTAGAGAAGAAGAGGGCAAGTGAGAGAAGAAAGTATGAACAATAAAATGGATTAGAGTGCAAAACTCAATAAAATGCATAAGGAAAGTATTGTGGGGAAATCTATTATTTTCCATGAACACACACAGACACACAGACACACACAAACTCCCATTAATTGAAATTATTAACTTCAATTAAATAATGTAATAATGTCTCTAAAATTTAGTGAAGAGAAACTGCTCTGAGAAATGCATGAACTTGTAACTAAGATGACTAGAAAACTACTGGGAAGAGAAGACAGGCCTTGGTTATGAACTCCTCCTCAATCATCAAGATTAATTATAATTTTAATATGAAAATACATAAACATTTTCCATTAAAAAAAAAGAACTACTGGCTGCCTGCTTTCTCCTTATGCCCACTTAGCACCACAGATTGAACATACTAGACAGTTTAAATATATTAAAATTAGCCAAATAATTAAATTAATAGGCGAGAACTATCCTTCCCTAATCTTAGAAACTAACTCTTTCCATTCTCCTTGGCCTCCACCAACAGCTATGTGTACAAGCTACAGGTGCCCCAGATACCTACATGTCTGCAGCTTCCAGCCCACTTCAAAACCTCTTGAAATCTTCTTTCTTGTTTCTTCCTCTTCCTCTTGGGACCTGGATATCCCACCTTTTCCCCTTTGTCCATCGATTCCCACCACCTTTATTGACACAATCAAGAATCAATTAGAGAATCAATACCCCCCTACCACATTTTTTGTGCCTTCTTTATTTAAAAAGTGAAGATCTTGAAACCATAAGTATATGCTCCAGCTATCTCTTGAATTTTCCAGTTGCAACTTCTCCAGATGTAATTGAAACCTAACTTGACCAAACTTCTTCTATTTGTCCAAATTCCTCTGCCAACAGAAAGCAGAACATAGGGTATGCTGCACAGAAAGACGTAAAGGCATCTAGGAAGCCCAAATACAAGAAAGCAAAATCAGCTACTTGTACTTACCATGCCAAAAATATCCATGATCCTCCAATAAAAAGGAGGCAGCTACTGTAATTGCTTGCTTCATTTTTGTTTGTTTGGGGTTGTTTGTTCATTTGTTTGCTTGTCCAATATTGGTTAGGCAAAAGTTATACTATTACATCAAATATAAGCTTGCAAAAATCAATATGTAATATATAAAGTACTGGAACGATTGGTTAAAGCAGTGACCATATTACAGCACTTATTATTCCATAAATATTTATAACGTACAGTATGCAATTTGTCTATAGGAAATTGTAAGGAATTTTTAAAAAGTAGATCTTGATAGTATAACATTCAAATGCATGTAAATGTACACATTAATTGCTTTACCATAGGAATTGTTCAGTGGTTTGAATGTCATCCCCAGGTCTTACATAGTATAATTACTAGAATTAGAATGTTGAGCAAAAAAAATAATTGCATATCATCACCAACCATTATTGCCTTAATATGAACAAAACTCTTTGCATTTTGTAGGCATTTAACCAAGGCCTGAGGGAATCATGCTACGAATACAAAAGTTTTGAATATGGTAGAAAAAATTGGATCATGCTGGCAAGAGAGACAATCCTGGACTAATAGACACTAGAGTTTATGTAGGATGCTGTGAATGAAGCCTGGAGGTCCCCCCATCCACAGACAGAAATAACAATTGGTAGAGGTAATAGATTCATTTATGAAAGAGCTTTAGGTTTGATATTCAAGACAGATACTGTGAAAATTTTTCCTTTTGAATAAAAAGATTATTAAATTATTTTATAACCCCATAATTAGACAGTGAGACAGTAGCATGATAAGTGCTCTGAGGAGAGTGCCAGCCCAGAAGGGTGAGGAAAACCTTTAGATAATTGAATCCTCATTGATTTCCTAGAGGAAATCAGGGAAGGTAGAGAATATGTAGAGTCACCAGTAGCCCTTGATGACAACCACATTTGGGAAACTTGTAAAACCTAGCTATGTAGGGAGTCCATTAAGAATTTACGAAGTCTCTAGCTGACTCTCAGTAGGTGTCAAGTAAAATACTGAGAGACTGTGGTGGTATCATAGACTGAGCTGCAGTCTTGTCTGGATTCTAACATTGAAGTTCCAACATGGGAAACTGGGGCAGAGACTTAAAGAAAGTCACTTCTAACTTTTTACAGGTGAAGATATGTCTACAAGACTTTGTGGAATGATAGGTGAAAGATTTCAGAGGTTGTAAAATTCGATTGCTGTGCTTAGAGATGTTTCTCTCTCCTTCCTTCTCTCTCTCTCTCTCTCTCTCTCTCTCTCTCTCTCTCTCTTTCACACACACACACACACACACACACACACACACACATATTCTGCGAAGGATTTATAGAGTAGGAACTTTTCTTCTTTGAGGCCACTGTTTTAATGTCCTTACTAATACAATAATTTTGCAAGTGAAAAAAATGTGATTGACAAAAGAGGAAATATCAGTGAAAGTCTCTCCCAAGCCCTCAGAACCCTATGTGAAAAAGATAGATCGTTACAGAAAATCAAATAGGGAAAAAGGTTGCATTGACATGTTTGAGGTATGCCAGAGATCAGAAAATGAAGGAAAGAGCTATGAATACCTTGCAAAGCATAACTAGCTCTATAAATTCACTTTTATTTTCTTTGCATAAATTTTATTCTGTTTTGTTATAAGACTTCATCATGAACTAGGAAAGCAGGAGAGCATAGTCTATTAGGGAAAGATTTGCTAAGAAATACGTAATTGGGGCCCTGTCTTCATTAGATATACACTTACGACACTTATGTATAATTGTTCTTTCCCTTCACAGAGGGTTCTGTACTACAAGACCCTATCTCAAAGTATTATATGTGAAGAATAAAAGATGTTGATAGTAAAAAAGATATTTTGTATAAAAAAGTAGACATTATATGATATTAGGTTTCTTTATTATATTATTATATTATACTTATAATTATTGCTAATTTCTGTGTAAAATTTATAAATTAAACTTTATTACATATATCCAATACAGGATTTAAAAAAAACATACACATGATGTTTGGTACTACTTGAATTTTCAAACATTCCTTAGGATTTTACTCTACAGTTCTCCTGGCTCCAAATTTGGAAGACTGATGCTAGATCATTGCAACAGTTAAATATGTATAAGTGTGGATATGGAATATATGGTCAAGTAGATGTTGGAATTATTTGATACATTATGTGAACATAAAGCACATGGCACCATCAGTGTTTATATACAGGAGTATTGATCTAGTATTGAGGGAGAACTGGCCAATTGTTCTTCCCCGTATGTTTCTGTTTTGAGAAAAATGTTCTATCATTTTATTCCCAGTCTGTATTATTTTATTCACTTGAAAACCTACCACTGTACTAAACTTGGAGGACTATATATCTACCTTTTTTTGTAGTGTTTTAAAAATTATAATCAAATTACAATGTCTATTAGTAATAATAGATTAGTAAAGTGATCAAATTTTCAAGCAGTTATAGAGACCTGGCAATCAGAACCCCCTTATAAACACCGCTACCCACAGACTACCATTGATCTTCAGAGACCCACAAATATGCTTCTAATACTGTCCCTCCTCTTGTCACCATTTCCAAGCCTACAAGTATTCTGCAGGGCAATTACTCCACTGGAAGCCACCTGGCTGCTAGAATCCAGGTAAGCAGATTATCTGCAGACTGCTCCCACTCTCTTAGTGCTTTCCAAGTCCACCATTAAATGGGCCTCCCTTCTTTGTCACTATATCCTGATCAAGAAGGCATGCTGCTGGACCAGAATCCATATCATTGATCATAACTCCAGCTCCCACCTTTGGTGGAGATCTTATATTCAACCAAAGACCAGCCCAGGAAGAAGAAAAGATAAGAAGTATAAACTAAGAGAAAAACAGCAAAAGAAACAAGACCACTACTATTATCATCAGAAACATCCAACAAATACAAATTCAGAATTCAGCACCAAGACATATGATTACCCCAATTTCAAATTTCTAAACTCCACAGTAATCTTTCAATTCGTAACAAATGTGGGCCTAGAGCTGACCCTCTGCCATAGCTCACTATACTAGGTCACTTGGGGAGAGACCTGGATTCTCAGAAATGCAAGCAATCCTGAGAACACAGGGAAGACCACCACTTCAGCTCATATTCCTGGCCCAAGAAGAACGCACCTGGAGGCCTCTGGACCCAGGAACCAAGGAGGAGTCTGAAATAGAATCTGTCTGGTTTCTACCTTCACCCAAAGCTGACCCTATGACACAGATCGCTCTACCCGCATCCTGCTGGGATAAAGTCAGTCTCCAGGAGTGCTGACATCTGTGAGCACAGGCAAGACCAACACTTCTACTCCAAGGAACACAAATGTAGCTCTCAGGACACTTAAACAGAAAAGCAGTCTGAGACAGTATCCTTCCGATTTCCACCTGTGCCACAGCTCTCTGTTCCCAGATTCCACTGGAAGAAATCTGGTCTCAAGGAGTACAGGAACACAGGATTACAAGACAGTCAAGTCACTGTTAGAGACAGCAAGACCATCTAACACCAGAGATAACCAGATGTTGAGAGGCAAAGACAAGAACATAAGCAACAAAAATAAAGGCCACTTGGCGTCATTAGAACCCAGTTCTCCCACCACAGCAAGCAGTGGATAACCCAACACACAGAAAAACAAGATTTCCATTTAAAACTACAACTCATGATGATGTTAAAGTATTTTAAAAAGAACATAAAAATCTCCCTTAAAGAAATACAGGACAATACAGGCAATAAGGTAGAAACCCTTAATGAAGAAATACACACACACACACACACACACACACACACACACACACACACACACACACAAAATACCTTAAAGACTTACAGGAAAACACAAACAAATAATGTGGAGAAATTGAACAACACCTTACAGTATCTAAAAACGGAAATAGAAACAGTAAGGAAATAACAAAATGCAACAACCTTGGAGATAGAAAAGCTAGGAAAGAGATCAGGAATCACAGATGCAAGCATAATTATCAGAATACAAGAGATAGAAGAGAGAATCTCGGGGGGGGAGGTGAATACTATAGAAAACATTGATACAACCATTAAAAAAAAGGAAAATGAAAAAAGATCTTAACCCAAAACATCCAGGAAAATCATGACACAAGAAGATCAAACCTAAGGATAATAAGTTTAGAATGAAACTAAAATTCCCAAATTAAAGGGCCAGTAAATACAACAAAATTATAGAAGAAAACTCCCCTAACCTAAAGAAAGAAATGCACATAAATGTACAAGAAGGCTACAGAATTCCAAATAAACTGGACCAGAAAAGAAATGCCTCCCATCACATAATAGTCAAAACACCAAATCTAACAAAAAAACAAAAAAAAAAAGAAAAAAGAAAAAAGAAAGAATATTAAAAGCAGTAAGTGAAAAGGTGAACTAACATATAAAGGCAGCCCTATCAGAATTACAACAGACCTCTCAATAGAGACTATGAAAGCCAGAATAACCAAGGCAGATGTCATACAGACCCTAAGAGAACACAAATATGAGCCCAGGTTACTATATCCAGCAAAACTCTCAATTAACTTATATGGAAAAACAAAGATATTCTATGACAAAACAAAATGTACCCAGCATTTCACACAATCCAAACCTTCAAAGTATAATAGATGGAAACCTCCAACACAAGGAGGGAAACTGCACCCTAGAAAAAGCAATAAAGTTAAATTCTTTCAACAAGCCAAAAGAAAACAGCCACAGAAACATAATTTCACTTCTAAGAACAAAAATAACAGAAAATAAAATTTCCTTAATATCTCTTAATATTAACAGATTCAATTCCCCAATAAAAAGACATAGACTAAATGACTAGATACATAAGCAGGGCACAGCATTTTGCTCTATATAGGAAATGACCTCGGAGTCAATGACAGACAGTACATCAGAGTTAAAGGCTAAAAAATATTTTTCAAACAAATGGTTCCAAGAAATGAGCTAGATACGCATTCTAATATTGAAAAAAAATTGACATTCAACCAAAAGTTTTCAGCAAAACATTATAAGGAATGACCCTTCATACTCACCAAAGGAAAAATCTACCAGGATGAACTTTAATTCTGAATATATATGCTCCAAATGTAAGGACACAAACATTCATTAAAAAATAAAGAACATTAATAAAGATCAATGCACACATAACACCTCACATAATAATAGCAGGAGACTCGAACACTCCACTCTGGTCAATGGACAGATCATTGGAAAGAGAAACTAAACGGCAACACTAAACGGCAACACAATGAAACTAACAGAAGTTGTGAACCAAATAACTTTATCAGATATGTATTTCATCCTAAAACAAAAGACTGTGCTTCTCCTCAGCATCTCATGGTATCTTTTCAAAACTGACCATATAGTTGGTCACAAAACAGGTTTCAGCAAATACAAGAAGATTGAAATAATCCAATCGATCCTATCAGATCACCTGAGACTAAGACCAGTCTTCAATAAAAGGAAATTCAACGGAAAGGCCAAATACACATGGAAGCTAAATAATGCTCTACTCAATGACAACTTGGTCAAGGAAAAAATAAAGCAGATAACTAAAGACATTTTGGAATTTAATGAAAATAAAGGAACAACATACCAAAACATATGGGAAACAGTGAAAGAAGTGCCAAGAGGAAAACTCATATCTCTGAGTGCTACCAAAAGAAAGTGGAAAGAGCATATACTAGCAGCTTGACAGCACATCTTAAACATCTAGAACAAAAAGAAACAAATACACCCAAGAGGAATAGAAAATACACATAAGAGGAATAGAATGCAGGTAATAATCAAATTCAGAGCTGAAATCAACCATGTAGAAACAAAAACAACTAAACAAGAAAATCAACAGAGCAAAACCTGTGAATAGTTCTTTGAGAAAATCAACAAGATAGATAAACCCTTAGCCAGACTAGCCAGAGGACACAGAGAGAGTATCAAATTATCAAATTAACAAAATTAGTAATAAAAAGTGAGACCACAACAAAAATAGGAAATTCAAAAAATTTTCACATTTGACTATAAAAGACTAAACTGAACAAAACTGGAAAATGTGGAAAAAATGGACAATTTTCTAGACAGATACCAGGTACCAAAGTTAAATCAGGATCAGATAAATCAACTAAGCAGTCCCAAAATCCCTAAAGAAATAGAATCAGTTGATAAAAGTATCCTGATCAAAAAATTTCCAGGACCAGTTGGGTACAGTGGAGACTTCTTTCAGACCTTAAAAGAAGACCTAATATCAATGTTCTTCAAAATATTCTACAAAATAAAAACAGAGGGAACATTACCCAATTTGTTATAGGAAACCACAATTACGCTTATACACTAACTACACAAATAACCCACAAGGAAAGAAACTTCAGACCAATTTCCTTTATGAATATCAATGCAGAGATACTCAATAAAGTTCTCGAAGACTGATTCCAAGAACATCTCAAAATAATCACCAATCGTGATCAAATAGGCATCATCCCAGAGATGTAGGGATGCTTCAATATACATAAATCCATCAACATAATCCATGATATAAACAAACCCAAAAGGAAATGACATGATCATCTCATTAGACGCCAAGAAAGCATTTGACAAAATTCAACACCCATTCACTATAAAAGTTTGGAAAGGTTAGTAATTAAAGACCCATATTGAAACATACTTAAAAAAATATAAAGCAAATCCATGGCCACATCAAAAACATAGAGAGAAACTTGAAGAAATCCAATTAAAATCAGGGAGTAGACAAGGCTGCTCACTTTCGCCCTACCTACTCAATATAGTACAAAAAGTGCTAGGCAGAGCAATTAGATAATAAAAGGAAGTCAATGGGATACAAATTGGAAAATAAGAAGTCAATATATCATTATTTGCAGATGATACCATAGTATACTTAACTGAACCTTAAAATTCCATCAGAAAACTCCTACATCTCAAAAAGAAGGTCAGCAAAATGGCTGGATATAAAATTAGCACAAACGAATCAGTAGCCTTCTTCTACTCAAATGATAAACAGTCTGAGAAAGAAATTAAGGAAATGACACTCTTCACAATAGTCATAAATAATGTTGGGGTAACTCTAACCAAGCAGGTGAAAGATCTGTGTGACAAAAACTTCAAGACTTTGAAGAAAGAAATTGGAGAAATTTTTCAGAAGATAGAACTATCTCCCATGCTCGGGGATTGGCAGAATTAATATAGTAAAATTGGCCATTTTGCTGAAAGCAATCTACACATTCAATGTAGTCCCATCAATTGAATTGTAGAATTCCAAATAAATTCTACCTAGATTTACAAAATCAATTTTCAAATTCAATTGGAATAACAAAAAACCTAGGCTTTCAAAAAATATTTTCAACAATGAAAGAAATTCTGGTGAATCACTATCCCTGACCTCAAGCTGTATTACAGAACAATAGTGTTAAAAACTGTGTGATATTGGTACTGAGATAGGCAGGTAGATAAGTGAAATGGAATTGAAAACCCAGTAATGAACCCATGAACCGATGGTCACTTGATCTTTGACAAAGGAGCTAAAACCATCCAGTGAAAAAAAGATATCATTTTCAACAAATGGGGGTGTTTAAACTAGTGGTCAGCATGTAGAAGAATGCAAATTTATCCATCTTTAGTGCTGTCAAGGACCTCCATATACAACCAAATACATTCAAAATAATAAAAGAAAAAGTGGGGAAGAGCCTGCAACCCATGAGTACTGGGGAACATTACTTTCTTTTTTTCCCCCATTTTTCCATCTTTATTAAATTGGGTATTTCTTATTTCCATTTCAAATGTTTTCCCTTTCCCGTTTCCATGTCAACATCTCCCTAACCCCTCCCCCTCCTCTTCTATATGGGTGTTCCCCTCCTAATCCTCCTTCCATTGCCCCCCTCCCCTCACTTGAACATATAAGTCATCATGGCTTCTGTTCTAAGATCAAGAGTCGACAAATCCAACTGCATAAATTTGCAAAACTTCTGTAAGGCAAAGGACACTGTCATTAAAACAAAATTGCAGCCAACAGATTGGGAAAAGATCTTTACTAATCTTACATCTGATAGAGGCCTAATATCCAGTATATATAAAGAGCTAAAGAAATTATATTACAGAGAAACAAATAACACTATTAAAAATTGAGGTACAGAGATAAAAAAAGAATTCTCAACTGAGGAATATTGACTGGCCAAAAACACATAAAGAAATGTTCAACATCCTTATTAATCAGGGAAATGCAAATCAATAAAACCCGAGACTTCACCTAACATCAGTTAGAATGTCTAATAACAAGAACTCAAATTATAGCCGATGCTGGTGAGGATGTTTTGAAATGGGACCACTCCCTCATTGTTGGTGGGATTGCAAGCTGGTACAAACACTCTCGAAATTATTCTTGCAGTTTTACAGAAAATTGGATATAGTAATACCTGAGGACCTAAGTTTACTACTCCTAGGCATATACCAAAAATATGATCCAACATTTAATAAGGACACATGCTCCACTATGTTTATAGCAGCCTTATTTATAATAGCCAGAAGTTTGAAAGAATCCAGATGTCCTTCAACAGAGGAATGGATACAGACAATGTGGCACATTTATACAATGGAGTACTACTCAGCTTTTAAAAACAATGACTTCATGCATTATTTAAGCAAATGGAATGAAGTAGAAAATATCACCTTGAGTGAGGTAACCCAATCATAGAAAAAAAAATCAACCAGCCAACCAACCAACCAAAAACAAACAAAAAATAACCACACATAATATACACTCACTGATAAGTGGATATTAGACCAAAAGCTCAGAACATACAAGATACAGTTTACCACCTGAACCTTAGACGAAAAAAGGCAAAAGTGTGATTGCCTCTGTCCTTCTTATAAGGTGGAGTAAAATACTCTCAGAAGAAAATATGAAGACAAATTGTGGAGCACAGATGGAACTAAAGGCGATCTAGAGACTGCCACACACGGGGATCCATCCCACATGCAGTCACCAAATCCAGTTACTATTGGAAATGCCAAAAGGTGCATGTGGACAGGAACCTGATATAGCAGTCTCCTGAGAGGCTATACCAGAGCCTGCCAAATACAGAGGGGATGCTGACAGGCAACCATTGGATTGAAAACAGGGACCCTAATTGGTAAATTAGAGAAGGGACTGAGGTAGCCTAGGGTGTTTGCCATCCCATAGGAAGAACAATATAAGCCAACCAGATACCCTAGAGCTCCCAGGGATTAAACCACCAATCAAAGAGTACACATTGAGTGACCCATGACTGCATCTAGCAGAGGACAGGCCTTGTTGGTCATCAATGAGAGGATAAGTTCTTGATCCTGTGAGTGTTAGATGCCCTAGTGTAGAGGAATTCCAGAGTGAGAAATCAGGAGAAAGTGGGTGGGTAGGTGAGTGGGGGATCATCCTCATGGATGCAGGACATGGGGGGGATGGAATTGGGGTTTCCAGAGGGGAAACCTGGGAAGAGAATAACATTTGAAATATAAATAAAGTATCCAGTAAAAAAAAAAACCAAAAAAAAAAAAAAAAAAACAAAAAAAAAAAAAAAAAAAAACAAAGCAAAACTAAGAAACAGCAACAAAACCAATATAATCCCTTTTTCTCCTAAGTGCCCCCTCACACATTTTCGGTTAGTAGATTTGTGGGTAGGTATCTGTCCTTGTCCTTACACTGGGAGTCCTTCCTGGCTACAGGAAGTGGACACTTCAGGAAACCTATACTCCACTGCTAGAAATCTCAGAGTAACTTGCTCCCTTAGATCCTCTAGAGTCTCTCCCTATTCTCCTTTCCCCTTCTCTTTTAAGAAGGGGAAGACCTCCTGTGGGTATCAAACACCTTCCACACCTCCTGACACAACAAGGTGGTGAGAGATTAGGCATGTCGTCTGTGATGGAGGCAATACAAGAGTGTCCATTTAGGACAGGCAAGCAGACAGGCAGACAGGAAACAGGCTCACAAACAGACTCTGCTCCAGTTGTTTGAGGGACCCACGTAGAGACCACGCTGCTCATATGTTAGATATGTACAAGTGCCTTAGGTCCCACCTGTGCTTGTGCTTACTCTTTGATTTATATTTCAATCCCTGGAATCCCCCAAGGGTCCTAGTTAGTTGACTCTGTTGGTTTTCTTCTGCAGTCCCTGTCTTTTTGGTTCCTCAATTCTCCCAACTCTCGGTAAGATTCCCTGAGCTCTATATATTTGCATGTGGGTTTTTGAATCTTTTTGCACAGGCTGGTATGTGTAGCTACTCGCAGGAATGCTATGCTTGATTCCTGATTGCATAACAGAGTATCATTAATCGTGTCAGCTATTGGATCTTGCAATGGGATGGGTCTCAATTTGGGTCAGGAATTGTTTGCTCAGTCTCTGCTCTATCTTTATCCCTGCACATCTTATAGGCAGGACACATTTTGTGTCAAAATCTTTTTGGACAGGATGGTTTCCTTATCCTTACACTGGCAATCCTGCTTCTCTATAGGACTTGACCACTACAGGATCTTTATACCCCACTGCTGTAAATTTCAGCGAGTCACCCACTCAGACCTCTGGGGCCTTTCCCCATCCAAGAAATCTTGGCAGTTCCTAGAGATGCTCCCAATTGACCCAGTCAAACTCCATTTTCCCAATTCTGTTCTCCATACATTTCCCCCTGCTCCCCTCTTCATCCCTTCTTCCATCCATCTCACTCCTTCCATCAAATTCTAGTTTCTATCCCATTCTGAGAAGGATTCAAACTTTCTCCCTTGTGCCCTTCTTGTTATTTGGCTTCTTTTTGTCGATAGATTATATTTTGATTATACTATACTTTGTGTCTAATATCTGCTAATAAGTGAGTATATACCATGCATGCCTTTTTGAGTCTGGATTGCCAGATTTGGGATGATATTTTCTAGTTCTACTTATTCACGTGAAAAATTAATAATGCCCTTGTTTTTAATGGCTAAGTAGTATTCTGTTATGTAGATATGCCACATGTTCTATATCCTTTTTTTGTTCTTGGTTTTTTTTTTGGTTGTTTTGTTTTGTTTTTGTTTGTTTGTTTGTTTACAGACATCTAACTTGCTTCCATTTTTTTTGGCAACTATGAATAAAGCTGCTATGAATATAATTGAGGAAGTGTCCTTGCAGGATGCGCAGATTCATTATAGCTAGGTCTTGAGGCAGAATTATTCCCAATCTTCTGAGAAAACACCAAAGAGATTTTCTGAGTGGTTGTACAAGTTTGCACATCCACAATCAATGGAGGAGGTGTTCCTTTTGCTCCACAACCTTGTTAGCATGTTTGTGATTTAGCTCTTATCAATGCTGATGACTGTAATGTGAGTCAATAGTCTTTTTCATTTCTCTTGTGACTAAGGATTTTGAACACTTATTTAAGCACTTCTCAGCCATTTGAGAATCCTGTGTTAAGAATTCTCTGTTTAACTGGGTACCCTAAATTAAATTATGTTATTTAATCTGTTGGTGTATAACTTCTTGAGTTCTTCATATATTTTAGATATTAGCTCTTTGTGGATAGTGCAGATTTTTCTCAAAATGTAAAGAGTCATTTTGTCTTGATGACAGTGTCATTATCAGTTTCATGAGGTCCCATTTAGTAATTATTGATCTTAGTGCCTGAGACATTGGTTCAGGAGGTTATCTCCTGTATCAATGAGTTCAAGGCTATTTCCATTTTCTGTTCTATTAGACTAACTCTGTCTTATTTTATGTTGAATTCTTTGAATCACTTGAACATCAGTTGTGTGCAGAATGCGAAATATGGATCTATTTTCAGTGTTCTACATGCAGACAACCAATTAGACCATCACTATTTGTTGAAGATGCTCTTTCATTTTAGTTGTATGATTTTGACTTGCTTGTCAAAAATCAAGTGTTTTTAAGTGTGAGGACTTATTTCTGGGTCTTCAATTCAATCCTATTGATCCACTGTCAGTTTATATGCTTGTATCATACAGTTTTTCTTGCTACTGTTCTGTAGTGCAAATTGAAGTTAGGGATAGCAATACCTCCAGAATTTCTTTTAGTGTTCAAGATTGTTGTGATGGTTTGCATATATTTGGCCCAGGAAGCGGCACTATTAGAAGGTGTGGCCTTGTAGAACAAAGTAATGTCACTGTTGGGGTGGGCCTAGAGACCCTCTTTCTAGCTGCCTGAGAATGCCCAGTCTGTCCCTGACTTCTTTTGGGGGAAGATGTAGAATTCAGCTCCTTCTGCACCATGCCCATCTGGCTGCTGTGATGCTGCCAAGAATGTACCTTGATGATAATGGACTGAACCTCTGAACCTATGAGCCAGCACCAATTAAATGTTTTTCTTTATTAAACTTACATTGGTCATGGTGTCTGTTCACAGCAATAAAACACTAACTAAGACATTTGTTTTACTTATCCTATCTTTTTTCTTCTTGTTTTTATGTGAAGTTAAGAATTGTTCTTTCAAGATCTGTAAAGAATTGTGTTGAAATTCTGATGAGAGTGGAATGGAATCTGTAAATTGCTTCTGGTAAGATTGTTATTTTTACTCTGTCAATCCTACTAATCCATAAGCTATGGAGAACTTTCCAAATATTTTTATATTCCTCATTTCTTTCTTCACAGACTTGAAGTTCTGGTCATACAAGCCAGAGTTTCACCTAGGTATTTTACATTATTATGAGTATTGAAAGAGTACTATTACCCTATCTCCATCATTAGTTCATTTATTGCTTTTGTAAAGGAATGATACTAATTTTCTTTTTAGTTAATTTTCCACACAGCCACTTTATTCAGGTGTTTTTTCAGCTGTATAAGTTTTTTCTAGTAGAATTTTTAGGTCACTTATATGTGCTATCATATCATCACTAAATAGAAATACTTAGACTTATTCCTTTCCAAATCGTATCCCACTTATCATCCTTAATTGTCTTATTGTTCTAGCTAGTATTATATTGAAGAGAAATGGGAAGAGAGACTTATCTTTTGCCTGAATTTAATAGAAATAATGTGAATTTCTTTCCATTTAATTTGATGTTGGCTATTACTTGTTTTATTGTCTTAGTTGTGTTTAATTATGCACCATGTATATATGTTGTCTCCAAGGCTTTTAAAATGAAGAGGCATTAGATGTTGTGTAATGGTGTTTTGGCATGTAGTGAGATAATCATGTTCTTTTTTGTTTTTTTGTTTTTTGTTTTTTGTTTTTTTAAATTTTTTTTTAAATTTAGTTTGTTTTTCTTGATATACTGGGTTACAATAATGAATTTTTATATATTAAGCCAACCCTGCATCTCTGGGATGAAGCCTACTTGATCATTGTGGTGATATGTTTGGTGTGTTCTTGGATTTGCATTGCGACTATTTTATTCAGTATATTTATATCAATATTTATAAAGGAAATTGGATTTACCTATTCCTTGAAAGTCTGTTGGACTTAACCCATCTGGCCTTTTGAATGGGAGAATTTTAAGGACTACTTTTACTTCCATGTTGTGTATAAGACAATTCTGATAGTTTACCTGACCTTGATTTGGCTTTGGTAATTGGTATCTGTCTAGAAACTCTTACATTTCATTTATATTTTACACTTTGTGGAGTACAGGCTTTTTAGGTAAGATCTAAGTATTCTTTGATTTTCCTCATTGTTTTTTTCCTTTTCAATTTTGATTTTATTAAATTGAGTACTGTTTATTTTTCCTTTTACTTAGTTTGGACAAGATTTTGACCATCTTGATTTTCTCAAAGAACCAGTTCTTGGTAACATTGGTTATTTGTATTGCTCTCATTGTTTCTAATTTATTGATTTCAGCCCTGAATTTGATTATTTCATCCCATCTACCTGTCCTGGGTATTTTTTTTCTAGAGTGTTCAGATGTACTTTTAACTCATTAATGTAAGGACATTTAAGGCTATAGCTTTACACTTAGCTTTGTTTTTGTAGTATCTAATGATTTGGGTATGTTATGCCCTAATATTAAGGATTTTAGAAAATTTTTCAATTCTTTTCTCATTTCCCCCTTGACTGATTTCTCATTGAATAGAGAGCTGTTTGGATTGCATGACTATGTAGATTTTTGGTTGTTTCTGTTTTTGATGTCTAGCTTAAATCCATGGTAATCTGGTAAAATGCATGGGATTATATCAATCTGCTTCTATCTTTAGAGGTTAGCCTTGGAATTTTACAATTATGAAGAAGGTTCTGTAAGGTGATGAAGAAGATATATTCTTTTGTGTTTTATGAAATGATTTGTTGTTATCCTTAAGTCTATTTTAGTCATAATTGGTTAGTTTCCCTATGTATCTCTCTATTTTCCATCTCGACAACCTGTCCATTGGTGAAAATCATGTGCTGCAGTCTCCCATTATTAATGTAGGGTTTCTTGTATGATTTAAGCTGTTCCATTATAAATGATTATTTTATTTATTTACATTGTAAATGTTGTTTCCTTCCTGGTCTCCCTTCCTCAATTGTCCATATGCCAAACTACCTTTACTTTGCCTTTAAGAGGGTACAAACCCACCCACATACACACTCCTGCTTCACACCTCTAGCATCACCCTACCCTAGAGCAATAAGCCTCTACAAGACCAACAGCCTCTCTGCCAACTGATACCCTAAAAGGCAATCTTCTGCTACATATGTAACTATGACCATGGGTCTACCCATGTATACTATGGTTGGTGGTTTATTCCCTGAGAGCTCCAGGGTTCAAGTTAGATGACAGTGTTGTTTTTAATTATTTTCTTGTTCTTCAGTCCTTCCCCTAATTCTTTTATTGAGGTCTACATTTTCAATCCTATGATTTTGCATTGAGTGACTACATTACTCTTCATCAGATGCTGTCATAGTCTCTCAAAGACAGCTATACTAGTATCCTGTTGTGAGCAAATAGTGGCATCAGCAACAGTGTCATGTTTTAAGATTTAGAGACTAGATAAGGCTGCCTAATCTCTCTCTACTTATTCAATATAGTAGGTGAAGTCCTAGCCAGAGCAATCAGAAAACAAAAGGAGGTCAAAGGGATACAAATTAGAAAGGAAGAGGTCAAAACATCACTATTGGCACATGATATGAGAGTATACTTAAGTGACCCCAAAAGTGCCACCAGAGAACTACTAAGTCTGATCAACAACTTCAGCAAAGTGGCTGGATATAGAATTAACTCAAATAAATCAGTAGCCTTCATTTACTCAAAGAATAAACAGGTTGAGAAAGAAATTAGGGAAATGACACCCCTCACAATAGTCCCAAATAACATAAAATACTTGGTGTGACTGTAACCAAGCAAGTGAAATATCTGTAAACATGAACTTAAAGTCTCTAAAGAAAGAAATTGAAAAGACCTCAGAAAATTGAAAGATCTCCCATGCTCATGGATTGACAGGATTAATATTATAAAAATGACCCTCTTGACAAAAACAATCTACATTTTCCATGCAATCCCCATCACAATTTCAAATCAATTCTTCATAGAGTTAGATAGAGCAATTTGCAAATTCATTTAGAATAACAATAAACAACAACAACACAAGACAAAAACAAACAAAGAAACAAAAAAAAAACAGGTTAACAAAAACTATCCTCAGCAATGAAAGAACTTCTGGGGGAATCACCATCCCTGCTTCAAGGTATATTACAGAGCAATAGTGATTAAAAAAAACAACAAACTATATGGTATTGGTACAGAGACGGGCAGGTAGGACAATGGAACAGAATCGAAGACCCAGAAATGAACACACCTACCTGTGGTAACTTAATCTTTGAAAAAGGACACAAAGCTATCCAGTGGAATAAAAGATAGCATTTTCAACAATTGGTGCTGGTTCATTTGGAAGTCAGCATGAAGAAGAATTCAAATCTATCTCTTCTTCTTGCCTTCTACAAAACTGAAGTCCAAGTGGTTCAAGGACCTCCACATAAAACTGAATACATTCAAACTAATAGAAGATAGTTTTGGGGAAGAGCTTCAAACACATGGGTGCTGGGGAAAATTTTCTGAAGAGAACACCAGTGCGTTATGTTCTAAGATGAACAATCAGCAAATGGGACCTCATAAAATTTCAAAGCTTCTGTAAGGCAAAGGATATTGTCTTTAGGACAAAATGGCAAACAACAGATTGGGAAAAGATCTCTACATCCTACATCCAAGAGAGAGGTAATATATATTCAAGAAGTTAGAACTCCAGAAGCTAGACTCCATTGAATCAAATAACTGTAATAAAAATGGGGTACAGAGATAAACAAAGAATTCTCAACTGCAGATATTGATGACTGAGAATTACATAAAGAAATGTTCAACATACTTAATCATCAGGGAAATGCAAATCAAAAGAACCCTGAGATTCCATCTCACACCAGTCCGAATGGCTAAGATCAAAAACTCAGGTGACAACAGTTGCTGATGAGGATGTGGAGAAAGAGAAACACTCCTCCTTTGTGGGTGAGATTGCAAGCTGATGTAACCACTCTGGAAGTTTCTCAGATAATTAGACATAGTATTACTTGAGGACTCTGAGGAACAGCCCTTGGTTCTGCAAAGGATGACATTTCCCCAGTATAAGGAAATGTCAGGTTTAGATGGAGGAGGCAGTTGGGGAAGAGTAACACCTCCATAAAAGAAGGAGAGTGATAATGGGATAGGAAACTGGGAAAGATAGTAGCATTTTAAGTGTAAATAAAAAAAATCCAATTTAAAAACAAAGGAATTCATAGGCAAAATTGGGAGAACTAGAACATATAATCCTGAGTGAGGCAACCCATTCCCAAAAATCACACACAGTATGCACTCACTAATAAGTACTCATACATATACATCAACCAAACCCAGATAATATTGCTGATGACCAGAAGTGCATGATGACAGGAGCCAGATGTAGTTCTCTTGAATGGCGCTGCCAAAGCATGGCAAATACATAGGCAAATCCTTGTAGTCAACCACTGAATAGAAAATAGGGTTCCCAATGAAGAAGTTATAGAAAGGATTGAAATTGAAGGGGTTTACGACCCCATGAGCACAACAATACCAACCAATCATATTGTGGTTTACCTGGAGTTGTCTGTATTTTGATGTTAATTCCACTGCCTCAAGGACTGCTGCATAGTCAAGTGTTTAGGACTCAGCTGACTTCACCAGAAACTTCTTCACCTTGAATTTGTAAAATACAGGTGAGTGGCAAGTCCAGGATAGAAGGAGGCCTGCCATTGGAGGAGAAGGAAGGATGGGTGGGAGAGAAGTTTGAAGGAATAGGAGACTGGGAGAGAAAGGAGGAAAGGACAGGAGAGATAGGGCGAGAAGTCATGGCAGGTGATGTTAAGATTCTGCTCTGTGAGGCTGGAGAGATGGCTCAGCAGTTAAGAGCACTGACTGCTCTTCTAGAGATCTTGAGTTCAATTCCCAGCAACCACATGGTGCCTCACAACCACCTGTACTGCAATCCAACACCCTCTTCTGGTGTGTCTGAAGATACCAACAGTTTACTTATAAACATTACATAAATAAATCTTAAAAAAAAGAAGATTCTGCTCTGTGTGTTTAAAGGTTGCAATTAATTTTCTTAAGGGGATGAGTGGTACTGGGCTCTGTGTGTTTAAGTGGGCAATTATGTTATCAATTGGGTAAAAGATTATTGTGTTATGTGTTCTTTCATGTGTAGATTTAAGTGTAATGGGAATGTGAGGTGGTTGGTCTGGGCCGCCATGGAGTTGAAATGTGTGCTTCTGGCAAGATAGCTAGCAGATATCTTGGGGAACTACGGTGCCAAACCTAGTGAAGTAAAAGACAGGCATACTTTGTGTGGTGTGTGTGTGTGTGTGTGTGTGTGTGTGTGTGTGTGTGTGTGTGTGTGTGTGTGTATATATATATATATATATATATATATATGACAACACAACCATACCCCTCCAAGTTTCCAGGGACTAAACCGCCACCAAAAGAGTGGTGTCTCCAGATGTATATGTAGCAGAGGACGGCCTCGTTGGGCACCAAAGGGAGGAGTAGTCCTTGAACTTGCCAATGCTGGAATCCCCAGTGTTGGGAAATATCAGAAAGGGGAGTCAGGAAAGGATGGATTGTTGGGAGGGAGAACACACTCATACAAGGAAGGGGGAATGGAATACGGGGTTTGTGGATGGGAAATTGAGAAAGGGTATAACATTTGAAATGTAAATAAAAAAACCAATAAATAAAAAATAAAAAATAATAATGTTTCTTTTATGAGTGTAGTTTTCCTTGCACTAAGTTATGGATGTTCAGAATTCAGGCTTTTCTTGGTTGATTTTGTCTTTAATGAATATGAAGTATCCTTCTTTGTCTTTTTTGATTACTTTCAGTTGGAAGTATATTTTATCAGATACTCAATTTGCTATTGCAGCTTGTTTTGTTAGTCTATTTGCTTAGACAAACATTTTTCTGCCCCTTATATTGAGATAATGACTATCTTTGTTTCTGATATGTGTTTCTTGTACATACTAGAATGATGAATTCTCTTTATGCATGTACTCTGTTATCCTTAGGTTTATTAGGCTATCCAGGAGGAGAACTGAATCTATTGATATTGAGAGATATTAATGAACAAAGAATGTTTCTTCCTCTTATTTTATGCTGGTGGTAGTTGTGTGTATATGTGTGTCTGTTTGTGTTTGTGTGTGTGTTTGTGTGTGTGTGTGTTCGTGTGTGTGTGTGTGTGTGTGTGTGTATTTATTGATTGTATTTGGTTTCATCGTATGTTTATTTCTCCTACCATGTTGATTGAAAATTTTTCTGGGTATTTTAGTTTGACCTAACATATGTTGTCTCTTAAGGTCTGTACGACTTCTACCCAGTTTCTTCTAACTTTTAGAATCTCACCTAAGAAATTGTATATATATCTGAGAGATCTGCCTTTGTTTTACTTGGTCTTTTCCTCTGGGCACTTTTAAATTTCTTTCTATTTTATGTATATTTAATATTTTGATTATCATGTGGTAGGAGAAGTTTCATTTCTAGTCCTATTTGTTTGCTATACTCTAAGATTCTTATACAGTTATAGGCATCTCTTTCTCCAAGTTAATAAAATATTCTTCTATGATCTTTTTGAAAATGCTTTCTTGGTTTTTCAGCTGGGAATCTTCATTATTTTTATTATTCTTGGGTTTGGTACTTTTTTAATGTTTGAAATTTCCTGGATGTTTTGTGAGATATATATATATATATATGTAACTGCATTTGCCTTGACTGATGTATTCACTTGCTTTTTCATGTTTTCTACATCTGAGAGATTCTCTCTTTTAGTTCCTGTATTTTTTTTTGGTGATGCTTATGTCTGAATTTTCTTTCTCCTTCCTAGATTGTCCATCTTTTATCAAACTAATTGCCTCAGTTTGTGCTTTCTTTATTTGTTCCATTTCCCTCTTCAGGTCTTATACCTGAACAGTTTTATTCATATAATTCACCTGTTTGATTTTATTTTCCTCTATTTCTCTAGATTTAGTTGCTTCCTCTTCATCTCTATCTATTTAAATGCATTTTCTTGTCTTTACTTAATAGGCTAATTAATGTCTCATTTAAAGGCCTTTATTATCTTTATAAGTTTCTATTTAAAAATATCTTGTACTTCAGGTTTACTGCAAAATCCAACCTTTGTTGTAGAAGGTTGGCTGGGTTCTGGTATAGCAGCATTGCCTTGGGTTTTGTTGATTATGTTCTTATGATGTCCTTTAGGATTCTGTATCTCCCTGATTTTGGCTGGTTGATACTTATTGCACCAGTACTTCTCAGGATATTGAGTAATCTGTGGTCCAGACAATGGATGTCAGGATACCCTACTTTGTTGGCTGTGCCTCAGAGAGACCCCACTCTATTGGCTGTCCTCTGGATGGATCCTGCTTTGCAGGCTTTGTCCCAGTCACACTGAATTTCAGTGGCAGGCAGATCCATCTAGGATGGACAATCAGATAACGTTTAATGTGGTGTATTTTGGAGCCACTAAAGGTTTCTACAATGAGGTGGAATGAATTCCAGCAGTTCTCTTCTGAACCAAGGAGCAAACCAGTGCAAGACAGTGGTGCTAAGGTGCCCATGCCACTCTTATCTGCAGGTTGTCTTAGGTGGGCATTCTATGGTGACTTGTGGATCTAACAAGGATGTGTGGTCCTCACCATTCGAAGTTTAATAGTTTTGGAGCCCTTGAAGGTTTCCACATGGGAGCAGGATGCTCTTGATGTTCCACAAGTATCCTCAATACCCAGGAGCAAGGCCAGAGCTAGGCAATGGTGTTCAGTACCTACCATGTGCCATTCCATCCTGTTTTCACTTAATAAATGTCATCAGAAATTAATTTTCCTCCCTATAGGATTACTCCATTTAGTGTTAATGACGAGGTTCAACTCTTTGCAATCACTAACTACCTGTGATACAGCCCGAAATTCTGAATTCAGTTTGAAATTGTCAAAGGATAGTTTTCAATGTCTAATTATGTTTAAGCTTATTTTATCTTTTGTGTCAGTTGGCCTTATTCTAAAATAGTAGAATTATGAGCATCAATTTATAGAGAATGAACATTTATGCTTTTAAAGATGTTGAGCCTCTTGTCCTTTCCTTCATTGATTTTTGAAGTTAAAGATTTGTATTTACTTGTGTTGTGTTTTATTTGTATTCCAATCTTGCTATGGCTTTATCAATTCTATTGATCTTTGGCACAGCTAGCTTTTATTATTTTATTGACTTTCATAATTTTGCCAAGTGTTAAATTTCATTGCTTATAAGTATTATTTCAGTGCGTATTAGTATTATTTACTTTTTCTTCTGTTGCTTTCAGTTTTTTTTTTAAATGTTAAGTTCCTGATAAAGAATATCTGATTATTGGTTTGAAATTATACTTACTATTAGAGAAAGTATTTTGATTAGCACTACAAATTTTTAATTAACTTTCATTGAACTTCCTAACTTATTCAGTATATTATATTTTTGTTTTCATTTAGTTCTAAGTGTTTTCCAACAATTTCATGCTTTTATTTGATACATGAATTATTTGATGTAAATTACTTAATTTACAAATGTTACAAAAGCAGTTACACATGAAGAAAAATAACACCTTTTGAAAATATAGTGGGGATTATCAGAGGTGGCTTATTCAGATACTAAGTCCTACCCTTGTAGAGAGCCATATTGGATTTGGGCCTGGCCACTTTGTAACTGTATGGCTCAAAGTGGCTACGTGACTCTGGGCTGTATGGCCACAGATACTCACCCCTAAGATGACTGCCATAAAGTCTTGAGATTGTTGGACAAAAGCCTCTTGCATGAATTTACGGCACAGGAAGATAACAATCACAGAATGCTTCAGCCTGAGCAAATACCAGATGTCTCCTGAGCAAACATGAGGTGTCTCCACCGCCTGACCTCTTTGCCTCCTGTTATCACTGCCTGAATACCCTCACCCCTCCATCCTTTGCCTTATAAGCTGTAACACTCATCCCAATAAACAAGACCTTGACAACCGAACTTTGCTTGGTCTCCTTCTTTTCTCCCCCTCCTTGACACTCAGGTAGAGCATCTTCGGGATCCTGAATCACTGAACCCCCTGGACGGGTCATACCGTCATGGGTAGAAGCAGGCAAATGACTCTTTCAACGTTGTCATTTGACCTACACATACACACAGTGTCATATATAAATCCTTATAAATATTAAAATATAAATATATAAAATATATTATTTTATTTCACATATGTGGGTGCTCTGCCAACATGTGCAATAAGAATATGAGGGTTGGGGTTCTGGATAACTTTTGGGACACTTACACAATGTAACACAAGCTTCTAAATTAAACCTTCTTTATTGCAAATTATGGTAGAAAGAAATTGAGAACAGATGAAGAGAGTGACATTCACATTTCCTGTATTATTTATAGAAAATACTGAAAAAGGGTTTATTGATGAGAGCACATATACCACACACTACCATGGTGGATCCATGCCTTCACTATTCTGATGTTTTATAAGACTTCTCTTCAAACAATAAAAAAGGCTGAGTTGCCTCTTGTGGTCATTTATCTATTTTGTACTTTAAACAATCTTTTTCAGTATGACCATTCAGTTTCCCATAGTAAATGAAGCATACATTTGATCAAAGCAGGATTAATCTAATATTTGGAGTTTTTATAAAAGTAGGATTACCTCTAATGGTGCATGAAAATTTTATAAAATGTAAAGTTTATACACTTCAAAGAAAAAGACCTTTCCCTGGAGGCCACATCATCCACTTATGAATTGATTTTGGCTTATGCAAAGAACAAAATTACCTTCAGGAAGATTTGGTCAACAAAGCCAAAATTATTATCAAACTTTCACAAAATAATTTACCACCCTTGGACAAATTCTGCCTTTTCAATCATTATCAAGAGCTCAGAGAAGGTAATGGGGCTTATTACTCTAACACTGTGTCACCTTTGGGTTAGTAAATGGGGAATAAACTAATTTACTTTTATGTAGAAATTTTATTTCAATCATAGCAACTATTGTATGGGAGAACATGTCTCAGCAAGCTTTAATAAGAGAAACAATTATTTTCCTCATAGAGAATTAACTAATATGTGTTTAAAAGTCACAAATCAATTAATTAACCATGTATGAAATATTAATGAGAAACAGAAAATAATGAACAATGTAAATACATTACATATTGAATGTATTAAGCTATGGATTATTAAAATCTTATCAAAACACTTGTTTAGTTTTACAATTTGCATGCTGGATTGTTCATTTCATTAAATTGTTTCATTTTCTATTTAAAGCAGAAAGAATTGTTTTCATTTACTGACTTAAACATTTATGCAGTATTAATAAATTGGGAAGCAATTGGCTTTTCGTATTTATTGAGGTATTACTGAATTAATATAATTTACAAATGAAAACAAGTAGATTGTTAAATCGTAGAAACAATATAAGTTTTTATTTGAGTTTTCTATTCTTTATAGAAAAATTATCCCTCTGGTAAAGGTAAAATATTTAGAAACATGCATATATACAAACATTAAAATTAAGAATACTTTTCAAAATAAAAAGCAAAGGTAAAATTAATATAACATTTTTTATAAATTATAACACTTTCTATTATCACAATTTCAATTATGAAAACTTTCGGGTTCAATCTGTTATACAAACATATTGGTGGTGGTGGTGTGTGTGTGTGTGTGTGTGTGTGTTTGTGTATTTATGTGTTGGACACAGATATATCAGCCTCTTGATTAGATGCTCTAAGTAAATCCTTGATTGAATTTTTATGGAAAAAATACAGTAAGGCTCAATAAAAATGAATCAAATGATGATATACTCTTTGAAATATACTTTGTTTTCAAAATTACTGTGATGGTTTCTATATGGCACAGGGAGTGGCAGTATTAGGAGGTTTGGCTTTGTTGCTTGATTCTAGCTGCCTGAAAGCCAGTGTTTATAAGAGTTGCCTTGTTCGTGGTGTCTGCCACAACAATAAAACCCTAACAATAACAATTACCATTTTGACACATGGTAATAAGTTATCATTGCTTGGTTTGTATTTTAACTCTGGTCTGCCAACATTCTAACCATTGTCTTAGTGGAGATTAAAGCTGACATAAAGCTTATCACATGATTCATTAGCATGGAGAAACTCAATCAACAAAAGTAATGCCATTAGGATGCCAGATGTTACTGTCTTTATTACTAAAGCTGAGGACACAAGGCCAAGTCAAGGTGGTGCTGAACCAGTTATTAATCTTGTCAAAATGTGAAGATACTCTGCAAGAAATATGACTCTGATTTATCATTTCCAGTTATTTACCCAAAAGATTGCAAATGAACATATCATAGATGCTGATATGTCCATATTTATTATATTATTAGTAGGCGATTTGATATATGGGAGTAACCAGCGTTTCCAACAAAAGGGATCAATAAACAAAATATGGCTTCTGTAAACAGTGGGACATTTGTTCCTCCATAAAGAAGAATGTAGGGAAGTCCCACACCCGCGGATCCCGGCCCGCAGCAGCTCTCTGCCCCAGAACCTGTGGGAGAGATACCACCGCCTGGTCAGGTGGGCACTCCTGAGGCTGCAGAGCAGAAGAGACCACCAACACTGCCCACCCCTGCCCACATCCCTGGCCCAAGAGGAAACTGTATAAGGCCTCTGGGCTCCCGTGGGGAGAGGGCCCAGGAGGTGAGGCAGGAGCCCTGCCTGAGACACCGCCGATCCTGAAGGAAACAGACCGGTAAACAGTTCTCTGCACCCAAATCCCGTGGGAGGGAGAGCTAAACCTTCAGAGAGGCAGACACGCCTGCGAAACCAGAAGAGACTGTTTCACACACATTGCTGATTCCAGAGGAAAACACCGGAGGCCATCTGGAACCCTGGTGCACGGAGGCTCCTGAAGAGGCGGCACAGATCTTCCCGTCGCTGCCACTCATGGAGAGCCTGGGTGGCAGAACCCCCCATGAGCGAATCGAGCCTCGGGGCCACAGGAGCAGCAGGAGCCCTGCCTGAGACACCGCCGGATCCTGAAGGAAACAGAGCGGGGGAAAACACCGGAGGCCATCTGAAACCCTGCTACACGGCGGATCCCGGCAGAGGCGGCGCAGATCTTCCCGGTCGCTGCCACCGCGGAGAGCCCGTGGGGCAGAACCCCGCGAGCGAACTCGAGCCTCGGGGCCACAGGTAAGACTAACTTATCTGCTGCAAGTGACTTGCCTGGTGGAATCGGGACAACAGAGGCAGAATCCCTCTAGGGACCAGGCACGCCCTGTGTTTACCGAAGTCCCACACCATGGATCCCGCCCGCAGCAGCCTCTGCTCCCAGAACCCGTGGGAGAGATACCTACTGCCTGGTCAGGTGGGCACTCCTGAGGCTGCAGAGCGGAAGAGACCACCAACACTGCCCGCCCCTGCCCACATCCCTGGCCCAAGAGGAAACTGTACAAGGCCTCTGGGTTCCTGGGGGGGAGGGCCCAGGAGCAGCAGGAGCCCTGCCTGAGACACCGCCGGAACCTGAAGGAAACAGACCGGGTAAACAGTTCTCTGCACCCAAATCCCGGGAGGGAGAGCTAAACCTTCAGAGAGGCAGACACGCCTGCATAAACCAGAAGAGACTGCTTCTGCACACATTGCTGATTCCAGAGGAAAACACCGAGGCCATCTGAACCCTGGTGCACGGAGGCTCCCGGAAGAGGCGGCACAGATCTTCCCGGTCGCTGCCACTGCTGAGAGCCCGTGGGCAGAACCCACGCGAGCTAACTTGAGCCTCGGGCCACAGGTAAGACTAACTTATCTGCTGCAAGTGACTAGCCTGGTGAACTCAAGGCACAGGTCCACAGGAACAGCTGAAGACCTGTAGAAAGGAACAACTACACGCCCGAAAGCAGAACACTCTGTCCCCATAACTGACTGAAAGAGAGGAAAACAGGTCTACAGCACTCCTGACACACAGGCCTATAGGACAGTTTAGCCACTGTCAGAAATAGCAGAACAAAGTAACACTAGAGATAATTTGATGGCGAGAGGCAAGCGCAGGAACCCAAGCAACAGAAACCAAGACTACATGGCACCATCGGAGCCCACCTCCCCATCAAAACAAACATGGAATATCCAAACACACCAGAAAAGCAAGATCTAGATTCAAAATCATATTTGATCATGATGCTGGAGAACTTCAAGAAAGACATGATGAACTCCCTTAGAGAACAAGTAGAAGCCTACAGAGAGGAATCGCAAAAATGCCTGAAAGAATTCCAGGAAAACATAAATAAACAAGTAGAAGCCCATAGAGAGGAGACACAAAAATCCCTGAAAGAATTCCAGGAAAACACAATCAAACAGAGGAAGGAATTAAAAATGGAAATAGAAGCAATCAAGAAAGAACACATGGAAACAACCCTGGATATAGAAAACCAAAAGAAGAGACAAGGAGCTGTAGATACAAGCTTTACCAACAGAATACAAGAGATGGAAGAGAGAATCTCAGGAGCAGAAGATTCCATAGAAATCATTGACTCAACTGTCAAAGATAATGTAAAGCGGAAAAAGCTACTGGTCCAAAACATACAGGAAATCCAGGACTCAATGAGAAGATCAAACCTAAGGATAATAGGTATAGAAGAGAGTGAAGACTCCCAGCTCAAAGGACCAGTACATATCTTCAACAAAATCATAGAAGAAAACTTCCCTAACCTAAAAAAAGAGATACCCATAGGCATACAAGAAGCCTACAGAACTCCAAATAGATTGGACCAGAAAAGAAACACCTCCCGTCACATAATAGTCAAAACACCAAACGAACAAAATAAGGAAAGAATATTAAAAGCAGTAAGGGAAAAAGGTCAAGTAACATATAAAGGCAGACCTATCAGAATCACACCAGACTTTTCGCCAGAAACTATGAAGGCCAGAAGATCCTGGACTGATGTCATACAGACCCTAAGAGAACACAAATGCCAGCCCAGGCTACTGTATCCTGCAAAACTCTCAATTAATATAGATGGAGAAACCAAGATATTCCATGACAAAACCAAATTTACACAATATCTTTCTACAAATCCAGCACTACAAAGGATAATAAATGGTAAAGCCCAACATAAGGAGGCAAGCTATACCCAAGAAGAGACAAGAAACTAATCGTCTTGGCAACAAAACAAAGAGAAGAAAAGCACACAAACATAACACATCCACGTATGAATATAACAGGAAGCAATAATCACTATTCCTTAATATCTCTCAACATCAATGGCCTCAACTCCCCAATAAAAAGACATAGATTAACAAACTGGATACGCAACGAGGACCCTGCATTCTGCTGCCTACAGGAAACACACCTCAGAGACAAAGACAGACACTACCTCAGAGTGAAAGGCTGGAAAACAACTTTCCAGGCAAATGGTCGGAAGAAGCAAGCTGGAGTAGCCATTCTAATATCAAATAAAGTCAATTTTCAACTAAAAGTCATCAAAAAAGATAAGGAAGGACACTTTATATTTATCAAAGGAAAAATCCACCAAGATGAACTCTCAATCCTAAATATCTATGCCCCAAATAAAAGGGCACCTACATACGTAAAAGAAACCTTACTAAAGCTCAAAACACACATTGCACCTCACACAATAATAGTAGGAGACTTCAACACCCCACTCTCATCAATGGACAGATCATGGAAACAGAAATTAAACAGAGACGTAGACAGACTAAGAGAAGTCATGAGCCAAATGGACTTAACGGATATTTATAGAACGTTCTACCCTAATGCAAAAGGATATACCTTCTTCTCAGCTCCTCATGGTACTTTCTCCAAAATTGACCATATAATTGGTCAAAAACGGCCTCAACAGGTACAGAAAGATAGAAATAATCCCATGCGTGCTATCGGACCACCACGCCTAAAAGCTGGTCTTCAATAACAATAAGGGAAGAATGCCCACATATACGGAAATTGAACAATGCTCTACTCAATGATAACCTGGTCAAGGAAGAAATAAAGAAAGAAATTAAAAACTTTTTAGAATTTAATGAAAATGAAGGTACAACATACCCAAACTTATGGGACACGATGAAAGCTGTGCTAAGAGGAAAACTCATAGCGCTGAGTGCCTGCAGAAAGAAACAGGAAAGAGCATATGTCAGCAGCTTGACAGCACACCTAAAAGCTCTAGAACAAAAAGAAGCAAATACACCCAGGAGGAGTAGAAGGCAGGAAATAATCAAACTCAGAGCCAAATCAACCAAGTAGAAACAAAAGGACCATAGAAAGAATCAACAGAACCAAAAGTTGGTTCTTTGAGAAAATCAACAAGATAGATAAACCCTTAGCCAGATTAACGAGAGGACACAGAGAGTGTGTCCAAATTAACAAAATCAGAAATGAAAAGGGAGACATAACTACAGATTCAGAGGAAATTCAAAATATCATCAGATCTTACTATAAAAGCCTATACTCAACAAAACTTGAAAATCTGCAGGAAATGGACAATTTCCTAGACAGATACCAGGTAATCAAGTTAAATCAGGAACAGATAAACCAGTTAAACAACCCCATAACTCCTAAGGAAATAGAAGCAGTCATTAAAGGTCTCCCAACCAAAAAGAGCCCAGGTCCAGACGGGTTTAGTGCAGAATTCTATCAGACCTTCATAGAAGACCTCATACCAATATTATCCAAACTATTCCACAAAATTGAAACAGATGGAGCACTACCAACTCCTTCTATGAAGCCACAATTACTTTATACCTAAACCACACAAAGACCCAACAAAGAAAGAGAACTTCAGACCAATTTCCCTTATGAACATCGACGCAAAAATACTCAACAAAATTCTGGCAAACCGAATCCAAGAGCACATCAAAACAATCATCCACCATGATCAAGTAGGCTTCATCCCAGGCATGCAGGGATGGTTTAATATACGGAAAACCATCAACGTGATCCATTATATAAACAAACTGAAAGAACAAAACCACATGATCATTTCATTAGATGCTGAGAAAGCATTTGACAAAATTCAACACCCCTTCATGATAAAAGTCCTGGAAAGAATAGGAATCCAAGGCCCATACCTAAACATAGTAAAAGCCATATACAGCAAACCAGTGGCTAACATTAAACTAAATGGAGAGAAACTTGAAGCAATCCCACTAAAATCAGGGACTAGACAAGGCTGCCCACTCTCTCCCTACTTATTCAATATAGTTCTTGAAGTTCTAGCCAGAGCAATCAGACAACAAAAGGAGGTCAAGGGATACAGATCGAAAAGAAGAAGTCAAAATATCACTATTTGCAGATGATATGATAGTATATTTAAGGATCCCAAAAGTTCCACTAGAGAACTACTAAAGCTGATAAACAACTTCAGCAAAGTGGCTGGGTATAAAATTAACTCAAATAAATCAGTAGCCTTCCTCTACACAAAAGAGAAACAAGCCGAGAAAGAAATTAGGGAAACGACACCCTTCATAATAGACCCAAATAATATAAAGTACCTCGGTGTGACTTTAACCAAGCAAGTAAAAGATTTGTACAACAAGAACTTCAAGCCTCTGAAGAAAGAAATTGAAGAAGACCTCAGAAGATGGAAAGATCTCCCATGCTCATGGATTGGCAGGATTAATATAGTAAAATGGCCATTCTGCCAAAAAGCGATCTACAGATTCAATGCAATCCCCATCAAAATACCAATCCAATTCTTCAAAGAGTTAGACAGAACAATTTGCAAATTCATCTGAATAACAAAAACCCAGGATAGCTAAAACTATGCTCAACAATAAAAGGACTTGGGGAATCGATATCCCTGAACTCAAGCAGTATTACAGAGCAATTGTGATAAAAACTGCATGGTATTGGTACAGAGACAGACAGATAGACCAATGGAATAGAATTGAAGACCCAGAAATGAACCCACACACCTATGGTCACTTGATTTTTGACAAAGGAGCCAAATCCATCCAATGGAAAAAGATAGCATTTTCAGCAAATGGTGCTGGTTCAACTGGAGGTCAACATGTAGAAGAATGCAGATCGATCCATGCTTATCACCCTGTACAAAGCTTAAGTCCAAGTGGATCAAGGACCTCCACATCAAACCAGACACACTCAAACTAATAGAAGAAAACTAGGAAGCATCTGGAACACATGGGCACTGGAAAAATTTCCTGAACAAAACACCAATGGCTTATGCTCTAAGATCAAGAATCGGCACAAATGGGATCTCATAAAACTACAAAGCTTCTGTAAGGCAAAGGACACTGTGGTCAGGACAAACGGCAACCAACAGATTGGGAAAAGATCTTACCAATCCTACAACAGATAGAGGCCTTATATCCAAAAATATACAAAGAACTCAAAAAAAGTTAGACCGCAGGGAGACAAATAACCCTATTAAAAAATGGGGTTCAGAGCTAAACAAAGAATTCACAGCTGAGGAATGCCGAATGGCTGAGAAACACCTAAAGAAATGTTCAACATCTTTAGTCATCAGGGAAATGCAAATCAAAACAACCCTGAGATTTCACCTCACACCAGTGAGAATGGCTAAGATCAAAAACTCAGGTGACAGCAAATGCTGGCGAGGATGCGGAGAAAGAGGAACACTCCTCCATTGTTGGTGGGGTTGCAGACTGGTACAACCATTCTGGAAATCAGTCTGGAGGTTTCTCAGAAAATTGGACATTGAACTGCCTGAGGATCCAGCTATACCTCTCTTGGGCATATACCCAAAAGATGCCCCAATATATAGAAAAGACACGTGCTCCACTATGTTCATCGCAGCCTTATTTATAATAGCCAGAAGCTGGAAAGAACCCAGATGCCCTTCAACAGAGGAATGGATACAGAAAATGTGGTACATCTACACAATGGAATATTACTCAGCTATCAAAAACAACGACTTTATGAAATTCGTAGGCAAATGGTTGGAACTGGAAAATATCATTCTGAGTGAGCTAACCCAATCACAGAAAGACATACATGGTATGCACTCACTGATAAGTGGCTATTAGCCCAAATGCTTGAATTACCCTAGTGGCCTAGAACAAATGAAACTCAAGACGGATGATCAAAATGTGAAGGCTTCACTCCTTCTTTAAAAGGGGAACAAGAATACCCTTGGCAGGGAAGAGAGAGGCAAAGATTAAAACAGAGACTGAAGGAACACCCATTCAGAGCCTGCCCCACATGTGGCCCATACATATAGAGCCACCCAATTAGACAAGATGGATGAAGCAAAGAAGTGCAGACCGACAGGAGCCGGATGTAGATCTCTCCTGAGAGACACAGCCAGAATACAGCAAATACAGAGGCGAATGCCAGCAGCAAACCACTGAACTGAGAACGGGACCCCCGCTGAAGGAATCAGAGAATGAACTGAAGAGCTTGAAGGGGCTTGAGACTCCATATGTACAACAATGCCAAGCAACCAGAGCTTCCAGGGACTAAGCCACTACCTAAAGACTATACATGGACTGACCCTGGACTCTGACCTCATAGGTAGCAATGAATATCCTAGTAAGAGCACCAGTGGAAGGAGAAGCCCTGGGTCCTGCTAAGACTGAACCCCCAGTGAACTAGACTGTCGGGGGAGGGCTGCAATGGGGGGGGGTGGGGAGGGGACACCCATAAGGAAGGGGGGGGGGAAGGGATGTTTGCCAAATGTACATAAGAAATACTCAAGTTAATAAAAAAAAAAAAAAAAAACTGCTTTAAGCAGTTCCTGGAAAAAAAAAAAAAAAAAAAAAAAAGAAGAATGTAGTTGTGAATTGTGAGAATATGGAGACAAACGTAGATAACCCTGTTAAATGAAGGAAGTCAGCCTCAGAAGGTCAGATATTGTATATTTTCTCTCAGTTATATAGGCGCTCTCTCTCTCTCTGTGTGTGTGTGTGTGTGTGTGTGTGCATGTGTGTGTGTGTGTGTGTGTGTGTGTGTGTGTGTGTGTTTGCTGTGTGGTCGTATGGGTTTTATATATGTACATATTATATATGCATACAGGAAAGTTCCAGTGGTAGGAGTAGGAGACTTTCTAATCACAATGCATCTGCAGTCAGGATGCACTCTGCACAAACATCAAAAGTAGCACATGGGGTTGGGGATTTAGCTCAGTGGTAGAGCGCTTGCCTAGCAAGTGCAAGGCCCTGGGTTTGGTCCTCAGCTCTGAAAAAAGAAAAGAAAAGAAAAAAAAAGTAGCACATATATGAGTTCTTAATGCTTGCTCCTGATATCCCACTTGTTCCACAAGTCCTCGCCCTCTAAAATTTAGGAGTTCTAATGATACTCAACTTTTCCAGACAGTATTTCCAGCTGGGGCAGAGTGTAAAAAGTAAATAAGCCTATACCACTCACCCCTATATACACATATATATATATATATATATATATATATATATATATATAATTTCGCAAACCATGGAAATTGTATGATAGGAAGCTCTATTTTGGCAGATGATTCTGAAGGGTGGTGAGGGTAAATGATTCAGGATTAGATGGCTTGGACTTGGGGTTTACTTAGTGGATAAATCACTTGTGGAGTGGCAACTTGAGTTTCAGTCCCAAGAAGCCATATATTTTGGAATGATATTACACATCTAACATCCCCATGATTTTTAAGAGACTATTTGGAAGGCAGAGACAGGAAAATTTCTATTTTTCCCACTTATGTACCATCTCCATTTTTTGTGCTGTAGCAACTGATAACAGGTATTCTTTGTAACTGAAAAATATTTCACTGTTTTTGTACTGCATAGTCTCTATACACTTGTCAGTGTATGAACAGTTAAGCTTAAGTTATTTTTCTTTTATGACTATTGTCAATGATGCAGTAGTCCTTCTTGAAGTCAAAATATTCTTTCAACATGCTGAATTTTAAATTTATTGACAGTGGATTTATGATATCCATTAATAATACTATTTTTATCTTTTCAACATACACATTATTTTCCATATTTTTCTGCAAACTTATCACCAACATGTATGGATTTCTTTTCTTCACATACTTTTCATAGTTTGGTCCCTGTGGTCTTTTTTTGGTAGTTAATTTTGATATGATGTCATAACTCTTGACGAGGTTCATATAAGTCTACCATATATTTTTGCTCCCTCATGAACTTCCATGATGTACTGCATGCTTAACTGACCAAATGAAAGGATTCTCCTTTTAGACATCACAGTATCTACAATGCCCAATTGAACAATAGAAATATTGGCCCATAGATGGTGGGTATGCAGCTTAAGGTATTAGGTGTTTCAAAATAATAATTTTTCAAAAAGGAAGAAATAGCTCAATTGCCATAGGTTCTTATACCATTCTAGTTACATTGCAATTAATACAGCATACAAAATTACTATAATCAATCAATATTTGTTATAATTCAGTCAGTGTACAAAAAAGTAAATGGTCTGTAATAGAAAAAGAAAGCCACCTGAACTGAGTATTCATTGTTGCTTTAATGTGTAGTTTTAATTTTTATCTTTTAACAATATAAAATTAGGTGGAGAATCTCAATAAGAAATTGTATAAATCAGTTGGGCTTCACAGGATGTCTGTGAAGGATTATTATAATGATACTAATTCACTTAGGAAGACCCACCTACTGTTGGCATCTCCATTCCTGAATTTGAGACTTGAATTGTATAACAATGGCAGAAATAGAGCTCTGAGTAGTAAACATAAATGTATGTATTCATTTTGTTCTACTCCTGATTGTGGATTGATTGTAGATGCCTCAAACACATTCCACCTTTCCTGTATCTTGACAGTCTTAGGAATATTTGGTAACCATGGAGATTATTTTTCTTAATTTTCCAGATAGCCCCATCTATTATGTAATGTAAATCTTGTTACTTCACAGAAATGTTCACTTATCCTTGCTATGTTCCTAATGATAGTCTGAGAAATCTGAAAATCTCCGAAATGTAGGTATTGTGAGAACTTGGAATACTGACCCCAATTTGTTGCATTCTACTATAGATGAGGATTGAAGTATGGGTGCATTTGTTTATGCTAGGTAGTTTTAACTGACTACTCAACACAACATACAATCACTTGGGAGGAGTATCTTGAAGAAGAATAATGATCTAGATTAACTCAGCCTGCAGACATATCTGTGGAGAATTTACTTGATTATTAATTAATATAAATATACCTACTTAAAAAGTGAACAACACCATTTTGGAGGCTGGAGCAACTATATAAAAGTAAAGAAAGCTAGCTGAACTGGAGCAATCAAGCAAGAAAGCAAGTGCAGGATGGACTGTAACCTGAATTTCTAAGTCAGATGCATCCCTCTTTTCTCTAAGTTTCTTGTGGTCACAGCAACAGAAATGAAGTTTGAACAAACATTGCTCAATTTGTGGTCAGTAGCTTGAAGCAAGTCAGAATCTTGGCTCAGCATAAAGATTCACTATTTTACATTGTAAATAGGGTATCAGATGCAAGATGCCCAGTAATGTAGGAAAGAGCATGTTGGTCAAAGACAAAACTTTCAATTACATGATGATAAATAAAAAATGCTAAACGTGCTGTTGGAAGATTATAATGCAACAGCTGTTCTTCAGTATCATCCCAAGTTTAGGATTCTAGAACCCTATAGAAGACACAGTCTGGAGTCCTCAAATTCCCTCAGAAAAGTGGTGTAATACATACATATGACTATTTTGTGCATACCCATATGCTATACTTAAAACATTGTGCACAATGTTAATGCAATGTACATACTTACTAGACAATATTGTTTAGCTTATAATAGTCTATAAAAATATGCAAACAACAGATGTCAAAACAAATAGACTATGTAGTGATCATAGAAAGATTTTCTTCTCAAATACTTCCCACTTGTACGTTAGATATAAAATACTCAAATACAGAGGGCTGGAAAACTGCTATTTACTTTACACCTTCTAAATGAATCCATCATATGTATTTTCCTAAATAAATACCCTATACACATCCAAAGCAGCAATGATCTGTGATAATGGATGTTGAGTACATGATGTGATGCTGAGTACAATGTGTGTATATGTATTAGCCATTATTTTATATATTTCATATACGTAAACTTATCTAATTTGCTTTAGTGGTGCAGAAACACAGCAAAAATATATTCTACATAACAAAGTACCTATCATGCTATCCATAGAAACATTCAAGTTGAGTTCATGTTCATTTTTAAAACAATATTTTCTAGTATTCTTTGTTATTATTCTTTTACCTATGAGGTATTATGAAAAGAACACAAAATAATTAAGAATTTATTTATCAAATACTAAGTTTTTCCTGATTTCTCTACAAGTGTTTTGATTAGAATTCTAAAATTGGTAAGCATTTTGGATATGTAACTTTTAATTCTAAATATAAAATCAATTTTTCATAATTCCAACAGTTTATTTTTATGAATATGAGATATTGTTCCAACTGGTAACCTTCAGTTTAAAAGATTTTGCTGTGATTCCAAAATTCTGCCACCTACTTTTGTCCAGGTATGTAATGTTTCCAATTTATGGTATTATTACACTTATTATAAAATTGTGTTTGGCAGACAAATACCAATAACAACATTTGTAAGATACTGACTATAACAAGTCTCCTGTTAACCAGTACTGGAGACGAGCCTTCCTATTGTATATGGTACTTTTTAATTTTTAAGAAACCACCTAACAGAAACTAGTCTCTTATGTAACCAGCCAAACTCAGGACACCATCAGACTCAGACTCAGAGTACAATAAAGAAAAATGTTTCTGTCTTTCAAAGAGACACCCTAATGTCCAGTCCAGAGCAGCTTGCCATGGACAATCTTAAGAAAGTATCTATGTAGGATTCAATTCATCTTGTCAATGTTACTTTGATGTCAAAAACTGAAAAGTTGACCATGGGACATAAAACTCTTCCCAGAAGAAACATTCAGTCACAAAAAATCAATCATAACACTCCATTACTACATTAAAAAAAATAAACTCTTCCTTTCTCTCTGTTCCATCAGCAAGCAGCTGCTCTATTCTCCTTCCCTTGGGATCCTTAGAGAACACTCCCACAGTGGGGAGCCATGGAGAAGGCCTTTGCCTACAAACCTGCTGTCTAATGTTCCTGAGAAGGCCTCTCTGTACCCACAACCACAAGAGATACCTAGCCTCTACTGGGCAAGCCAAGAACTGTCCCTGTAGGACCAGCTGGAGCTCTCCTTCTCCCTAGCCCTGTGCTTGAACCAGTCTGATTCTCAGCTCTCCTGCTACTGCCAGAAGTGACTGGATGTCCAACAACCTGGAAACTCCACAGTGGCTCTCTTGCCTCTGTCCCTTAGACTGTGGTTTCCCACCCTAAATGGTGCCTCACCACTTCCCTACAGCCAAAAACTTGCCCACAACAGTTTGGGACAAGCACATTCTAACTGCCCACATCCTAACTCCCCAAACAGTGGCCATGCCCTATGGCAGAGAAGATCACAAGCCACAACATGGCTAAAATAGTGTCAAAAATGTTGTGGTGGTAAGAACCTGCTTTGTGACTAGATGTAAATCACATTCTTTGAAGAAGCTCATGCATGCTATTGTAAATTTTGACCAAGAGTACATGGTTAAGGAATTTACACCTGACAGAGATTAATCCTTTATTATTTTGCTACATTGTCAAAGTACAAATTGTTTTCAAAAAACATTTATCCTAACATATAGATTACCACAGCTCTTATATTTCATAAATGAAAGTGCTTTGGTAGATGCAAGGTAATGAAGAAACTCAAAACTGGTCAAAGTGCAGAGATGGCCTGTGGAGCCACAGTTGGCATATCTGTATCATATCAATATCTCAAAAGGATCATAGGTAATCAAAGAATATGCTGTAGAAAGATTTTAAGAGTTCTTTTGTGTTTTTGATAGCTGAATAGTATTCCATTGTGTAGATGTACCACATTTTCTGTCTCCACAATGGAATACTACTCAGCTATCAAAAACAATGACTTTATGAAATTCATAGGCAAATGGATGGAACTGGAAAATATCATCCTGAGTGAGGTAACCCAACACAGAAAAACACACATAGTATGCACTCATTGATAAGTGGCTGTTAGCCCAAATGCTCAAATTACCCTAGATGCACAGAACACATGAAACTCAAGAAGGATGACCAAAATGTGAATGCTTCAGTCCTTCTTTAATAGAGGAACAAGCATACACTTAGGAGGGAATAGGGAGGCAAAGTTTAGAAGAGAGGCAGAAGGAACACCCATTCAAAGCATGCCCCACATGTGGCCCATACATATACAGCCACTGAACTAGACAAGATGGATGAAGCAAAGAAGTTCAGGTTGACAGGAGCCGGATGTAGATCGATCCTGAGAGACACAGCCAGAATGCGGCAAATAAGTAGGTGAATGCCAGAAGTAAACCACTGAACTGAGAACGGGACTTCATTATATGTTGAAGGAATCAGAGAAAGGACTGAAAGAGCTTGTAGGGGCTTGAGACCCCATATGAACAAAAATGCCATCCAACCAGAGTTTCCTGGGACTAAGCCACTACCCAAAGTGTATACATGGACTGACCCTTGCCTCCAACCGCATAGGTAGCAATGAATAGCCTAGTAAGAGCACCAGTGGAAGGGGAAGCCCTTGGTTCTGCCAATACTGAACACCCAGTGAACATGATTGTTGTGGGGATGGCGGTAATGGGGCGAGGATGGGGAGGAGAACAACCATATAGGAGTGGAAGGGGAGCGGTTAGGGGGATGTTGGCCAGGAAACAGGAAAGGGAATAACAATTGAAATGTAAATAAGAAATATCCATGTTAAAAAAGATGGAGAAAAAAAATAAAAAAAAAAAGAGTTCTGTTCTGGGGAATAGGGTTAAAACATACCTTCTGGACATGATCCACCATCACACTCATAAAAGCAGAGCAGCTTTTGTTGTCTGCACAAGACTTGCATAATATCAAGACAATCAGCATTCTATACTGTAGGAGTCTTGGATTCAGGATTCACTACCTTTTTCTGGGGAGCTATTGATAGTTTGTGTTTTCAGGCAAGGAGAGTCAATTGGGACACCAGGCCCCATATCAGTGAGGATATAGGCAATAGAAGGTGGTCTTGGTTAGTTATTAGAAATATAAAAGAGGATACGGAAAAGAGGAAAAATAGTATACTTAGAGAGCCGCCCTGAAAGAGCCAAGGGTGACTATAATGAAAAACATTTATAAATTACTCAGTGAATTAGTATACTTGTAAAAAATCTTTTGCAAATGGAAACATGCTATTTTATAAGATCAAAGTTTTACTTATAAGTATCAGCTTAAAATTTCTAGCATGTGTATCTCTGAGGTATTTATTTGTGTATGTATTTGTTTGAAGGTATGTAGGTATGCTCGATTCTCTCTTTTGAGACATGCTTAGTCATTGGCCTTGAACTAACATTATAATAAGGCTAGATATTCTAGACATGCAATGGCAGAAATTCATCTGCTTTCAATTTCTTGACATCAAGATGTGTATACACAATCATGCCTGTACCCTGCACTTTAGGTATTGAGCATATACACTAATGTTTGCAAAGCAAACAATTCTGTGTTGATCTGATTCCCCAGTTCCGTTTTCAAATTAGAAAAGCATTTTGTGGTTTTCCTACCAGATTAATATAAATTAGTATCTATCTGTCCCTATGTGTAGATGTGCTATTTTCAACCCTGTAAAGTAATGGGGTTCAAAAATAGATAATCATCACTGACACTAAGAATCTTTAATTATCCTAACTAAATCTGAAACTTAGTTATGGACTGTTGAATTTCTAACATCAAACCAAATGGTTTGTAAGGTTTTCTATAGTTATGGAACAAAAGACTAAAATTTTATTGTGAGACATTCTAAGGCTTACCTAACAGTTCTCCAAGACACAGGCAGAGAGACATGTGTACACCCTTGCACATGCAAACCCAGACACATGATGCACAAAATATGCTTAATGTTTCTTTTCTACTAAACAGGGCTGAAGGTTCAGACACTTGAGAGAATGACCTCCATCTCCTAGAAAAAAGCAATGGGTCCAGTTCTGTGTAGTGAGGTATGAAAGACAGTTGTTTGTGAGACTTTGCCAGGAAAATGAAACATAGTTAAAACATCTTTATTGTCTACTATCATTCTTGTGTATATGTGTACCACTCTGGAATGCTGAACATACTTGGCCATCAAGTGAAAATAAATTGGAAAGTTCCAAAGCCTTTGGCTCATAACAGTTCCAGAGTTGAAACTGTTCAACTCCAAGAGTGACTTGCCAATTGCTCTTGCCTAGATATTCTGTCTGTAAACTGAAATGACTTAAATGGCCCATGGTTACCATTTATTTAGTCAGATAATCACCTCTGTGCTTAGATATATAATGGTATAAGATTATCCTGGCTCTTATATCTAGTTGCCATTCAGAAAAGTCCCATATCTAAGTGTCTGCATTCTCACACAAACCTTTCCCAAAGATGGTGTTCACACAGCCACTCTCCCTTCACTGCCTCCTCCTTAGTATATTATTTTTTTCTAAGAACGACTGTGATTCTGAAATTCTCAAATGAACCTTTCCCAAAGATGCTGTTTACATAGCCATTCTCCCCTCATTACATCCTCCTTTGTAAATTATTCTTTTCTACGAACTTCTGTGCTTCTGAAATTCTTCATTAATATGACTTAGGCTCATCTGTTGATTGTATTTCTTCACTTTTGATAGAATCAGAATCTACATATAGTTCATATATAATAAATAGTTGTCTTATGAACACATTGGACCTTATAAAGAATACAAAAAGGGTAGAGATTATAATTCAGTTGTTTAAGAAGTTGCCCAGCATGCACAAAGTCATGGGGTTAGTTACAAGAACTATACAAACTGGGAGAATGGAATATGTACAGGAACATACCTATAATTCCAGTTTGGGGGGTAGAAAAGGAAAAAAAATAAAGGTTATCCTTGGGTACATTTAAGTATAGGACAGACTAACCTAAATTAAATACTCGTTCAGCCAAATAATCAAGAAAAAAAAATCAGTACTCAAAAGTGGATTAAAGAAGCAAATATTTATGAGTTTTAATTGAAACTCTGAAAATAAAATAAAATTTTAGAAAATGATAAGCATAACTTAGCAGAGAAAGTATGATTTACACTTAAAAGTGACATTAAATATGGAGATAGTTCATATGTATTCACATTTTTAACTACATTTAATTTATTTTTGTGCTCGTGTGTGTATGTGTGTGTTTGTGTGTGTGTGCATGCGTGCACACACACGCGTGAGCACCTTTAAATATTACCATTTTATGGATAATGATAAAGGTCACAAGGAAATTTATTCAGAATCCCCATGCCTTTTTCTGGAATAAGGCATTACACAAGAATAACGTGAACAGCTATAGAAAAGGAGCCATTTATTAGAAAACAAAGCAATAAAAAATATAAAACACAAATAAAACATCATTAATAAAAGCAAAACAAGTTTAGAAGGCCAGGAGAGCCTATGAAATAGGGCTCTACAGAGGTATGTAATTTAATATATCAGTAATATGTCCTTGTTGCTCATTGGTATAGTATGAACATTTTTTTTTTTTGGTTGTGTTTGGTTAGAGGAAGCCCTGGTGAAGAGGGATATTCAGTCTTCCTACCTCCTGTATTTCTTCTACCCAGCTCATGCTGATGCTTAGCTGTTCTTCTCTTTGACACACTGGGTATCAAATCCCCAGATAGCCATATGATAGGCAAAAGCTCTAAAACAGAGTCACACTCTAGTTCTTACTGCTTATTCATCTTTAATGACAAGGCATATATACAGAGATAGTTTATTATTAGTCCTTCCTACATTGTGGAATAAAGCTCACCCAAGTTACCTTCTCGTGTAGTTAAAACCACTGAATTATGAGTAAGATGGCTGCTGTGATTGGTTGGGTGCTCTGCCTCTCCTCACAGGTCCATGTTAAGCTATCTTTCATTTTGCAGACAATCCCGTTTTTTTTTTTTTTATGTGTTTTTGCCAAACTGAATAAATAACTTATCAATCGTTAAATTGAAATATTTTTCATGACAAAAAGAGAATTATAAACAAAATTTTATGTATTACTTTCTTGCTTTTTATTGTTTGAGATTTTCATAAATATATGTAATGCCTTTTATAAGTTTACAAATATATTTATTTAAATACTATAAGAGATATCTAAGCACACATAAATCAGACACCTTTGTGAAAATAACAACATAAACTCTGTTGCCTTTAGTGCTGCAAGGAGGTGGAAGCTTCTTTGAGAGACAGTTTTTTTTGTGCTACCTTTCTCGTTATTCTTTATTCTTTATTATATATATGATATTATATATATTATATTAATATATATTATATATATGAGGGGATAGCAGTTTTTTATATGAATGTACATTATTGGCAAGGGTTGAAGTTGTAGCAGAGCATCATTGCTATGAAGAGGAATTACAAGTGTTTGCTAGATATGTCCTTTTAGGAAGAAAGGAAGTTAAACTTTGTAATTTGGTCATCAGGCTATGTGATTGCCTCAAGATACACTGAGGTGTGGATCACAAGTACTTGTGGAACATGACATGCAGACCCAGAACAGGGAGGAAATGATCCTTACACCTACTAGTCTCAAGCTGAGATTTTCTGTGTTTGGATACATCTTGACCCCATTTTTGATCCATGCCCATTACCCAAATCAAATGGCACACTTTGTGCAAATAAGCTACTATTGTTAATGTAACTTTAAAATGGCATTGTTACAATGTTCTTTTCTAAGCATATGTGGTACCTGGAAGAGAATTTGGTTCTTGGGCTGGGGAGATGACTCAGTCAGTAAAGTGCTTACTGCAAAAGCATGAGGAAATAAGATCATAAACCTAAGGCACATAAAAGATTCTATCTTGGTACGTGTCTGTAATCCCAGTGCTGGGGCCTAGAAAAGGCAGAATAGGTGGTCCCTGATGTCTACAGTGCAGACATTTATACAGACTTCTGAGCTCTAGTCTAGCTTCAGTGAAAAACCTTTTTTCAAAAAGTAACATGGAGTAATCCAGAAAGATACTCAGTATCAGCCTCTAGGCTCCACACATAAGCACCTTTATATAAATGCCCACACACTTACATATACTCTAACATGCGCACACAAACACACACACACACACACACACACACACACACACACACACACACACATGCAGAGAGAGAGAGAGAGAGAGAGAGAGAGAGAGAGAGAGAGAAGTGATCTTAATGCCTTACAATCTCAATAATAATATTTAACTTACACCATGTGTAACAATTAAGATTATTCCTATGGAGGTCAAATGTATTTCTAAATGACAATTTTTCCTTCATTGTATGTAGATGGATCATTAATAAAACTGATAATACAAAGCTAGAAATATGAACTGTGGAATCAAACTGCGAAATTTTATAAAATTTACAAAGAGAATATTTTAGTGACTAGAAAAAGAAAGGTAGCTAATTTGTCATTTATAGCTCTTCATTTGCTATCTTTTTGAATTTAGCAATATGTAAATATTTATTTCATAAGTGGCTGTCATTCATTAGCCATATGCTAGGAAAGCACACTCTTTTATATGCCAATAACACAAAACATGAAAGGATAGACTTCCTTTCCTTGTATCATTCTATCTCTCATATTCACTGTTTTTTAAATCACAGCTGGATGCTGATGACATTCACTATATACTTGCTTTCCTTCTCTATCAGTTGCTTCCATTTCTCCAACAAAAGCTCTGATAAAAAAAGGCAACTTAAGAAAGAAGACATTTATTTTGGCTCAGTTTCTAAGGTTTTCATTAGTCTAGTTTTTTATTGAAGACCAGCCCAGAGATAGGGGAGGGAGGGGGAGAGAGAGGGAGAGAGAGAGAGAGAGAGAGAGAGAGAGAGAGAGAGAGAGAGAATATATTTTATGATCCTGCTTATTGTCCTTTTAGTTCAAAAATGAAGTCTTCCTAATGGAAAAACCAAGACTCTTGGAGATTCTCATTCCACAAGAAAGTTGAATATCTCAGATCCTCTTCAGGTGTTGATGTAATCCCAAAGGATTTGTTGTAGCACCAGTAATGAAATGGTTCAACAGCAACAGGGTAGATCAACTTACCAACAAGAGAAATTTTCTTTCTTCCCTTCTTTTTCTTTCTTTCTTTCTTTCTTTCTTTCTTTCTTTCTTTCTTTCTTTCTTTCTTTCTGGAGCACTTTATATAATCTGTTTACTATATGGTAATCACAACTCTCAGGATGAATTCTAATATCTAAAATGTGGCCATAATAATTAGTACAGTGAACTTCCCATGAGTAATACAATGAGTTTAATGATAACAACAGCAGAAGATTTTGCACCATGGGTAAGAAAGAGGAGCTAGAGTTTGATACAGATACAATGCTAAGAAATGAACTGAAAGACTATGGTGAGGCAAAAAAGAAACATGTTTGACCTACACATTGGAATAAATTATCAGAATTTCTTGATGATAAATCCGTCCTAGAAAGAAAAATGTTTATATTCCATCAAAAGACTTTTTACAGGATGATGGATTTGTGTACTGTTTGAATTGATTGGTCAGTATTGGGAGGTAAAAATCTGTTGGAAGACCAGATGTGTTACATGGTATGAGAATTCATGTTAATGATATATGCTTTCCACATTAAAAAAAAAAGAGTTTGTAACTTCTCATATTTTACAGTTGTCCAAAACAGGGTCTATCCTACACTAGAGAGATAGGGAGATTGGAAAGAAGAATCAGTGCATCCTTTTGACTAAGTGTGATGACATAAGTCTGATATTTAAAGGATGGAAATAGGGGATAAGCTTTCTCAACTCTTCTCATCCATTCCCATATATACTGTAACATCCATGCCCCACATAAATAAGTAAAAGATCTAATTCTATTTTGGTAACTTGTCTTCCCCTTTCCACACTGTCAGAGCAGGGCAGTATACAGATCTCCCAAGGTCTTATTTGAGTATTCTGTTTTTTGCTTGAAACCATTCAGACAATGCTCTTAGAAAGTAATATGTTTAACAATTTCCAGATTAAATAGCTTTCCTGTGTTTGAGTGGAGCCTCTGTGCATTAGTGTTGCTGACCAAGTGTTCATACATGTAATTCAATTGAGTATAACTGCAAGAGAGTTTTCTGAGCTGTTAAACTCTTTGCATATAAACAAAAGAACCGCCACAGTAACAACAGTAGTGATTTGTTAAAAGAGTACAAGATTTATTATGCTTTATGTAACCTCCAAGGTGCATAAAATTTAAGAAGAATTGTAAATATTGACTTTGGTTTCATGAAATTTGGCAGCTGTTTTAGATAGTTATTGACAAGAGGAAAATATATTAAAAAAAACTAAGAATAAAAAATAGCCTTAAAACTTATTTTAATTTAATGTCTCCCTTGATTTATTTTGCTTAGATTTTTTCTACTTTTGTTTTGTTTCTCTTTTATTTTAGAAAAATCTAATTCATTATTATATGTTTAATTTTCTGAAGAATTCTGAGACAATTTCAGTTGGATATACGTTTCTCAAAAATAGAAATAAGCTCATAATACCTGTCGCTCACCAGTGGAGATGACCAGAGTTGACATCCTGTGGTTATTTAAACCACAAGATTTAATCCATCTGTACTTTACCTCTGGAGGCCAGTAAGTTTTCTGTAGAATCACTGCTCCTCATCTGCAGTGAAAGTTCAGCAGTACTGAGTGGGGATGGTGTTGGGCTGGGCTGGGAGTTGCTACTGCTGTAAGAAAACTATCTTCAACAATAAAAGGACTTCCAGGAGAATCACCATCCCTGAACTCAAGCAGTATTACAGAGCAATAGTGATAAAAACTGCATGGTATTGGTACCAAGATAAACAGGTAGACCAGTAGAATAGAATTGAAGATCCAGAAATGAACCCACACACCTATGGGCACTTGATTTTTGAAAAAGGATCCAAAACCATCCAATGGAAAAAAGATAGCATTTCCAGGAAATGGTGCTGGTTCAACTGGAGGACATCATGTTAGAATGCAGATCGAACCATTCTTATCGCACTCTGCAAAGCTTAAGTCCAAGTGGATTAAGGATCTGCTCATCAATCCAAATACACTCAAACTAATAGAAGAAAAAGTGGGGAAGCATCTCGAACACATGGGCACTGGAGAAAGTTTCCTGAACAAAACACCAATGGCTTATGCACTAAGTTCAAGAATCTACAAATGGGATCTCATAAAACTGCAAAGCTTCTGCAAGGCAATGGACACTGTTGTTAGAACAAAATCGCAACCAACAGATTGGAAAAATATCTTTAACAATCCTACAACTGATAGAGAGCAGAGTGTGATAAGAATGTTTAGGCATATGAATGCAACTAGAAAATATCATCATGAGTGAGGTGATCCAGTTACTAAAGAAGACTCATAGTATGTACTCACTGATAAGTGTATATTAGCTGAAATGCTCTGAACACTGAAGATAAAATTCACAAATCATGCGAAGCTCAAGAAGAAGAAAGAACAAAGTGTGAATGCTTCAGTATTTCTTAGAACGTGGAACAAAATACTCACAGGAGGAAATACAAGGAAAAAGAATGGAGCAGAGAGTTAAAGAAAGGTTATCCTGAGACTGCCCCACATGAGTATACATTCCATATGCAGCAGTCAAACCCAGACACTATTGCTGATGCATTGAAGTGCATGCTGACGGAAGATTGATATCTCCTTGAGAATCTGTCAAGGCCTTACTTATACAAATGGGTGTGCTTGCATCTAAACATCAGACTAAGCACAGACATTCCAATGGAGGAATTAGAGAAGGGACTGAAGGGGCTGACATGTTTTGCACCACCATAGGAAGTACAACATTATCAACTAACCAGACACCCAAGAACTCCCAGGGACTAAACCACTAACCAAAGAAAACAAAAGGAGAGACCCATGTCTCGATCTGCATATGTAGCAGAGGATGGCATTTTCTGGCATCAATAGGAGAAGTCTTTTGTCCCGTATAGGTCGATTCCCCCAATGTAAGAGAATGCCATGGTGTTGATGTACCAGTGGGTGGCTGGAAAGAGAAACATCCTCATATTTAGCAGAGGGAGGGGGAATGTGAGGAAGGAACTGGGAAATGGGGTAACATTTGAAATGCCAATACATAATATATACAGTAAAAATTTAAAAAAGAAATAACCATTTTTTAAAAGTATCTTTAGGAAAAAATTATAGTTTAAAAAATTTAGGAAAAAAAATTATAGTCCACAGTATAATATGGTGAATATATTTTGTTGAGAGGCAACAACTATTATAGACAACAAAATTATGTCTCATAAATGAAAGCAGCTTGAATATATTTTCAGAAAATGCAAATAAAAGGTTTTTTTGCTATTAACCAATAATTTTGACATGAAATAGAACTAAAAGTAAGATACATATGTCATATACACACACACAAAAACAAACATACACCCACATACACACATATATATGCAAAAGGCAATGGAGGCATGATAAAAATAGGAAGAAAGAAGTATAATATACAAAGGTATAGTTATTTATTTAAACAAATTAATATTTTTTATTTTATCTTTGCTTTAATTAGTTGAAACAAAATTCATAAATTCATATGTTTATGACAATTTTAGCAAAATAATATAAAACTTCATGAATAGAGTCAAGTTGTTTGGACATTTGATTAAGAATATAGCTAGATAAGGTAATGAATATAGACATAGATTATAACACATCATAAAAGATTACTCTTTCACTTTTGACATTGACACATGCAATGTATTAACAATCTAATAACATAATAATGTAAAATAGGAACATAACTATATAAGGATATTTCTTTTTTTACTGAAATTAAGTATTTTTTAAGTCTGAAGTTAATTTTGATAATTTGAAATGCAGTTAGGAGTCTATTCTTGCATGCATATTAGTGAGTTCTTACACGTACATTACTTGTGTGTACTGTGTGCTTTTAGAGTTCCACGTTATTGTATCCTCTGAAAGTGGAGTTTCAAACAGAAATGCTTTGTGTGTGCTTGGAATCAAACTCAGGCCCATTCCTAGAACAGCAACCTCCTTAACAGGTAGAGTTAGAGAAAAGACTGAGGTAGCTGAAGGGATTTTCAACCCCATAGGATGAACAACCTTATCACTGAACCATTGCTCCCAGGAACTAAACCACAAACAAAAGATTGTATCTGGAGGTACCAATGGCTCCAGATTAATATGTAACAGAGGACAGTCTTGTTGGGCATCATGGTAAGAGAAGCCCTTAGTCCTGTGAGGGCTTGAAGCCACCTTGTAGGATAACGACAGGGCAGGAAGGGAGTGGGTGGATGGCTGCAGAAGGGGGCGTGGGATAGGGTTGTTCCAGATGGAAAACCAGAAAGGGGATAAAGTTTGAAATGTAAATAAAGAAAATATCCAATGAAAGAAAAATAAGTTCATCAATGTTGATAAAAGTGACGAATAGGATAGCACAGTTCTAGAATGTTAAGTAGAACTAAAATCATACTGGGACATACACAGCTATTCAAATTATAATAAAAAGAAATGATTTCTGAGGACAGAGTGACAATATCCAAATCAAAAAAGTCAGAAATGACAAAGAAGACATAACAACAGAAAAATGTGGAAATTAAAAAACAAAAACAAAAAACAAAAAAACCCAAAACCAAAAACAAACAAACAAACAAAAAAATCAGTTCCTACTACCAAAGCCTATGATTAACAAAACTGAAAAATATAAAGGAAATGGACAATTTTCTGGACAGATACCAAGTACAAATGTTAAATGATGATCACGTAAACCATCTGAAGAGACCGATAACTGCTAAAAATATAGAAGCATTTATTAATAGTCTCCCAATGATAAAAAGCCAAGGTCCACATGGATTTAGTGCAGAATTCTATCAGACCTTCGTAGAAAACTGAATACCAATACTGTACAAACTATTCCACAAAAAGGGAACAGAAGGAACATTACCAAATTTGTTCTGTGAAGCCATAATTTTGCTTAAACCTAAACCAAACAAAGACTATATAAAGAAAAAGGAACTTCAAACCAATTTCCCTCATGAATAGTGATAAAAAAATACTCAACAAAGTACTTGCAAACTGAATCCAAGAACACATCAAAACAATCATTCACCATGATCAAGTAGGCTTCATCTGAAGAATGTAAGGATGCTTCAATATACAGAAATCCATCAACATAATCCACTATGCAAACAAACTCAAGGAAAATAAAACACAAGATCATTTTATTAGATGTTAGAAAGCATTTGACAGAAGTCAACACCCCTTCATGAAAAAAGTCTTGTAAAAATCAGGTTTTCAAGGGCCATACGTAGTAAAAGAAATATGCAACAAATCCATAGCCACCATCAGACTAAATGAAAAGAAACTTGAAGCAATACCACTAAAATTAGGAACTAGACTAGAATGACCACTATCTCCCTCCCTCTTCAATATAGTATTTGAAGTACTAGCCAGGGTAATTAGACAACAAATGGAGGTCAAAGAGATACAAAGAGGAAAGGAAGAAGTCAAAATATTAGTATTTTTGTTAGTATTACTATATGTTAGTATAGTAAGTGATCCCAAAAATTTCACCAGAGAACTCCTCAGCCTGAAAAACAACTTCAGCCAAGTGACTGGATACAAAATCACCTCAAACAAATCAGTATCCTTCCTCTACTCAAAGGACAAACAGGCTGAGAAAGAAATTAGGGAAATCACACCCTTTACAATAGTCACAAAAATATAAAATACCTAAGTATGACTCACATTAAAAAAGTGAAAGATCTGTATGACAAGGATTTCAAGTATTTGAAGATAAATTCAAGATCTCAGAAGATGGAAAGATCTCCCATGCTCATGGATTGACAGGATTAATATAGTAAAAATGGCCGTCTTGCCGAATGCAGTAAACAGATTCAATGCAATGTCCATCAAAATTCTAACTCATTTCTTCATAGAGTTAGAAAGATCAATTTGTAAATTCATTTGGAACAAGCAAAAAGAATGTCCAACGTTGTGAAAACTGTTCTTAATAATCTGGGAGAATCACCATCCCTGACTTCAAACTGTACTACAAAGCAATAATGCTAAAAACTGCATTGTACTGGGACAGAGACAGGCACGTGGATCAATGAATCAAAAATGAACCCACACACTTCCGACCACTTGATCTTTGAAAAAGGAGCTAAAATTATTCTATTGAAAAAAGACTGCATTTTCAACAAATGGTGGTGTTTGAACTGGAGGTCAGCATGTAGAGGATTGGAAATTGACCGATGCTTATCTCCTTGTACTAAGCTTAAGTCCGAGTGGATCAGAGACCTCCACCTCAAACCAGATACACTGAAATTAATAGAAAAGAAAGTGGGGAAGAGCCTCAAACACACAGCCACGGGGGAAATTTCCTGATTAGAACACCAATGGCTTCTGTTCTAAGAGCAAGAATCAACAAATGGAACTTCATAAAATTTCAAACTTCTGTAAGACAAAGACACTCTCAATAGGACAAAATGGCAACCAAGAGATTGGGAAAATGTCTTTAACAATTCTACATCTGATAGAGGTCTATTATCTAATATACACAAAGAACTCAAGAAGTTAGACTCCAGAGATTCAAATAATCTTATTAAAAATTGGGATATAACTACCCAAAGACTATGCATGGACTGACCCTTGACTCCAGCTACATATGTAGCCTAGGATGGCCTTGTTGGGCACCAAATGAAGAAGAAGCCCTTGGTCATTCCAAATCCGGACCCCCACGTTTAGGGGAATGTGGGAGGGCATGAAGGGGATTTTGGTTGGGGATGGGAACAACCTTATAGAAAAAGGGGAGGGGATGGTTTAGGGAGCTTATGTTCGGGAAACCAGGAAAGGGAATAACATTTGAAATATAAATAAAAAATCCATTAAAAAATAGGGTATAGAGCTAAACAAAGAATTCTCAACTAAGGAATACAGAATAGTCAAGGCTCACCTAAAGAAATGCTCAACATCCTTAGTCATAGGGATATGCAAATCAAAACAATCCTGAGATACAGCTCACACCAGTCAGAATGGCTAAAATAAAAAATTCAGCTGAAAACAGATTCTGAAGAGGATGTGGAGAATTAGGAACTCTCTGTTGCTGTAATTGCAAGCTCGAACAAGCACTCCAGAAAGCAGTCTGATGGTTCCTCAGAAAATTGGACATATTACTACCTGTGGACCCAGCTATGCCACTCATGGGCATACACTCAAAAGATGCTCCAAAGTATAAGAAGGACACATGCTCCATTATGTTCATAGCATCCTTATTTATAATAGCCAGAAACTGGAAAGAACCCAGATGTCCTTTAACACAGGAATGGATATAGAAAAATGTGGTACATTTACACAATGGAGTACTACTAAGTTGTTAAAAACAATGGCTACATAAAATTCTTAGGCAAATGGTTGGAACTAGAAAATATCATTCTGAGTGAGGGAACCCAATCACAGAATAACACACATGGTATGCCCTTAGTGATAAAGGGATATTAGCCCAAAACCTTGGGATACCTAAGAAAAAATTCACAGATCATATGAAGCCCAAGAAGAACAAGACAAAAATGTGGATTCTTCATTCTTTCTTAGAAGAGAGAGCATGATACTCACAGCAGGACATACAGGGACAAAAAGTCAAGCAGAAACTGAAGAAAAGTTCACTAAGAGACTGTCCCACATGGGAATTAATCCCATATGCTGCCACCAAGCCCAGTCACTATTGCTGAGGCCAAGAAGTTCTTGCTGAAAAGAGCCAGATATGGGTGTCTCCTGAGAGACTCTGCCAGAACCCTATTGTACAGATGAGGATGGTCGCAGGTAATCATTGGACCGAACAAAGGGACTCCAATGGAGGAGATAGGGAAAGGACTGAAGGAATGGAAGTGGTTTCCAACCTCATAAGAAAAACAATATCAACCATCAGACCCTACCAGAGCTCTCAGGGACAAAACTACAACCAATGAGTTCACATGGAGGAACCCATGATTTCAGCTACATATGTGGCAAAGGATGGCATTGTCTAGCATCAATAGGGAAAAAAAATCCCTTGGTCCTGTGAAGGTTCGTTTCACCAATATAGGGTAATGCCTGTTTGTTGAGATTGTACTGCGTGGATGGGAATGAGAACATTCTCGTAGAAACAAGGGAAAGAAGTATTGGGTATGGAAGAGGAGGGAGAATGGATAACATTTGAAATGTACATATATAAAATATTCAAGAAAAATAAGATTATTTTTAAAAAGGAAGTGAGTCTTAAGTCAGTAGCTTCATCTATTTTGAAGGTGGCAAACAAAAACAATTCAAAAATAATGTAAGCATATAAAAGCCAAATCAGTTTTTTGCATAAGGAACTAAGTTAGAATCCTGAACACCCTGCAAAAAGCCAGCCATGAAAAATTGCACCTGTTACACTACTGGAGCAAAGACAAGCATCCCAGTCTAGCTCTTAGTTCAGAAAGAGACTATCTCAAGAGAGTAATTGTACAGTGATAGAGTAGGAAAAGTGACTTCCGTTGTTGGCCTGCATGCACAAACATGCACATACATTACACTCGTATACATGAAGAATTAAGAAAAATATTGTCAAGGGAAATATAGAAATAAACAATAGTAAACATAAAGAGCTTAAAAGAGAACGTGAGCAGTTCTTTGAAAAGAAGTTAAGCAACATTTACATGAATTGACTTTCAAAAGAAATGATTGACATTTAAGTAGTGAAAATAAATATTTCACTATAGACTTTACAGAAACATCAAGTGTATGATAAAATATTATATATCCCAGTGTATAAAATAATGTAAATGAAAAATAAAATATCCTTGGAAGGCAAATGCTGCTAATAGGGCACTGAGAAAAACAGCATGGCCATAAAAACAAAGGAGATACAGCTAATAATACCCACAGTATTCACAAGCAAATACCACACAGGAGGCTTCATTGAGGAAGCCTGCTGAGCACTTATCAGCTCCACCCACTCATAAATTGTAAGGATTTGGCACTCTTCTGTTATGATTTGTTTCACACAGAGTTTCACACTGGGATCCCAGCCCTGTGGCACCACCCTGGGCCATAAAATTTAAATAAATGAAGGCAGATCATTCTCCAACTTCATTATAAATTTATTATTGTCATAATATTAAAACTGGACTTCATTACAAAAGACTTCATGAGAAATAGGTGAGCCTGTGTCATTTGGAGATGAGAACAAAACATTCCTCAGAATAATATTAGACTACTAGATACAGCAATATATGAAACTAGTGTATAATGCTTCCAAGTGGAATTATTCACGAATGCAAAGTAGTTTAACTATTGTGAATCAATACATGTGATCCAAAATTTATTACAATCATCTCTGTTGATGCAGAAAATAATATTTGGCAGAATTAAACAACATTTCATTCATGGTGAAAATACTACCTCAATAGACAAGCTATTCTCAGTAACAGCAAAAGCTTCTATTTAGTATATGTGAATTTGAGAATACATTAGTTAACTTAATATATTTTTCACAAGATTAATATCTCTAATAACAGAAAACAGAATTTCTTTGTTGTTGTTACCTAATATCCCAAGATATGAATATACTATCTTTCTTTTCTTTTCTTTTTTTTCGGAGCTGGGGACCGAATACAGGCCTCGCGCTTGCTAGGCAAGTGCGCTAACACTGAGCTAAATCCCCAACCCCACTGAGCTAAATCCCCAACCCCGAATATACTATATAGTGGTTATATAGTCAACACTTGCTGGACTCTAGTTTTCTTCCTAACTTTAATTATTGTAAATTATGTTCCTGTGGACAGATATGTATAAACAAATACAAAATTGAATTTTTTTGTTTTCAATTACTTTGGAAATATACCTGAGTAGAACACTAAGTCATACAGAAATTGTTTTTTATTTTCTAAAAACTGTCATATAATTTTACATATGAGTTTTACCATTTTATATTGCAATCAACATTATACTCTAAGAAAAAGCCATTATCTATATCCTCAACAACACTTATAATGTGGGATGTCTATGGGTGTGTTGCATGCTTCTTGTTATAGCTGTCATTCTAGTAGAATGAGGCCCTTAGGGCTGCTGAATAATTAAGTATCATGTTTCCTATGAGGCATCAATAACAAAATCCAGAACACTTTCCTACTGTTAGTTAATCACAGAGACAAGCATGAAGGCTACTGTTACGGAAACTATCAGCTTGCTCTTAATGGAGAATAACTGCATCCTTTTCCCATTATTTCCCAAATACCCAAGACTTTGCCAGTTTAAAAACTCATTGTCTTTTCATGACAGATGTACACCTCTTCTAACATTCTGAGGAAAATATAACACTGAGACTCATGGGACCTTTTATGAAATGGCATGTTCAGTGTACATGAATATAAAAGCAGTTGGGGATTAGGACCAAAATTCTCTATAGACTCTTGACCTTGTACCACATGATTAGATAGATATTTGTGGTATACATTTGGGGAGGGAAAAGAGCACACATGTGTTTTTCTGTGTGAGGACGGGGGCAAATATTTAAGTGTGTGTGTGTGTGTGTGTGTGTGTGTGTGTGTGTGTGTGTGTGTGTATTTATGTACACGTGAAGGTCAGAGATTGATACTGGGTTTCTACTCTGGCTAAAATTTTTGTACAAAAAATGTTCTTGTTGGATCTGAAGCTAATAGGTTCAAGTAGGCAATGAGTCCAGAAAAATCTGAATGTACATCTGTCTTGACACCCTAACACTAGCATTATAGGTACACACAACTACACTAGACTCTTGTTGTGATTCTAGGAATCTGAAGTCAGGTGTAAGGAAGTTACCCACTAAGACATTTCCTTAGCCACTTGGGCTATATTAGTAACTATAAATATCATCTATGGATTCCATTTAGATCAAATGCACAATAGCTCATATTTTATATCCAACTATCTTTCCATTTTTTGTTCATCATTTGTTTACTCCAGGAAGTAGTGGACAACACCTTTAATTCCAACACTCTGGGGACAGACACATCTCTGAGTTCCAGTACAGTCTGGATTACAAAGTGATTTCCAGGACAGCCAGAGCTAAATAGACAGACACCATCTATGAAAAAATGAAACAATTAATAAAATAGAAATCAAAGTCCCCAAAACTAAAACCCCCAAACAATCTCACTTGTTCATACCTGAAAATGTTATTTTTGACTCATTCCTATAGGCAACAATTAAATGATCATGCCTACCTATCTTAACCTGGATTAAGTCTTTTTTCTTCATAGTTTTTGATAATTAATTAACTAGGTAAATATCACAGTTGTTTTTGAGAGATGTTAATACTTTTAACCCAGTAATTTCTATCATCTGAATGAGAGCAGGATCTTCTTATTAACATAGCCTTGACAGGGTTGTGCTCTGAAGCACTTACAGCTATCCACTGAAAGTGTAGTTGTGTGTGATTTGGCTGTCTCTGAAGGCCAGGAGTTTCTCACTCAATTGCTCCCCTATCTTATTTATTTATTCTGCTATTATTTTTATTCAGGTTCACACATAGTGCCCTGGGGGCGCAGCAGTGCATTCCTAGTGCCCAGTCAAAGACAGTGCTAGGAATCCTCCTCTGCTTCTCCAAAACTGAGATTTTAGACATACCATATTGTGTCTGGCTATTTATGTGGTTGCTAAATGGACCTCTGCACAGCAAGCATTTTGTTGATTGAATTATCTTCAGTCTCCTTACTCACTAATTACCTAGTCTCAAATTCTGTTTTCTCCTCTATATAAACTGGTTGAAAATAAATGATTACATAAAATGATCTCATGCAAGTGTGATCATTTTCTCCTCAGCATTCGATCATGGGTTTTTCCTCACTGTATCTCTGTACACTAGCTTCTGCAGTTCTCAGTTCTCTACTCAAGCAATTAGTCAAATATTTGGAGCTCATAATATGAAGAATGATTCATTTATTTATTTTCATAGATAATATGATTTTAGGTAAAAGAATAAGAATGAAGATAAATGTGTTTTTTCCCCAATAGGACAGAAATAGAATGCCAGAAGGAATTGGGATGTTTTCCATCTTTGGAACATGTCCATCATGATGAATACAAACAAAACCATTAGACTTGATGGCCCTGTTGTAATATTAGAAATTTGGGTGATCTCCTTCTTCTATCAAAACATAGAAATAGGATGTTCTGTACTAATAAAACATTCTCAAATTTATAGCAGGTTCTAAAGAAGCAGGTTTATCATTGCTTTGAAATGGCTGACAATATTTAAGCATTATGATATCAAATAACTTTTCTGTATCATATGTGGTGAGAGCTACATAAACTATGAAGAAAATTATTATCTATTTAAGAAAAGAGAACAATTTTGTATTCTTCTATGGAAGCTCATCCAATTGTTGCTAATAACTTTGGTTACCTGACTTCCTGTTTTGTATTCCTTTTGGCTGAACCCCTTCCATTCAACACTGACCTCTGAAACTATCCAGCAGTAATCATTACAACCTTCTTCCAGACTGTGGAGAAGATTTGGAGTAATAATTACATAATTTTTCAGTTATATTTTTCATTACTTTGAAAACATAGTCCTAAAACTTCAACTCAATAGAGAAGGGTATATTTGGCAAACTATTCTGGTTATATTCTATCACTGTGCGGATGTAAGACAGCAGGATTTGCGGCAGACTTCAGTCACATCCTCAGTCAAAAGCAGAGATAGAAAAAACACATCCATGTTAGTGTTTAGTTGCCTTTATTTCTTTTTATTCAGACCAGGGGAAGTCAGTTCCAGAAGATGTGTTACTCACATAGATAAGGTGTCTTCATAAATCAATTAATATAATTAAGATAATCACTCACGGAATTTCACAGAGGCACTTTCCCCAGGTGATTTCAGAATGTGTAACTTGATCATTAGCACTGACTATTACACACAGATCAAAGGGTATGAGAAATCACATCACTTAAAGTACGTTCATTTTACATTTCTCTAACATTTTTTCTATGGGTTGAAAACTGTGCTTTACAGATACAAAGGAACGTCATATGTGACAGTGTTGTTTGACAATGATGAGTGCTAGAAACAGCAAATATCACACAAAGTTCCCAACATATTCTCTTAAGTTATATTGAAACAAAATTTCTAACAGCTGTTTTTGGATGTTTTTTTCTTTTATAAATCTTAAATGTTTAACCCCTTTCCTGATAATTAGCTTAACTCTTAATATGATATAATGTAGCAATACCTGAGAATTAATTATCTCCATGAGGAATTATTTACATTTGGTGTTACTGTGGACTTTGACTCTGTGTAATAGACCTAATAAAATTAACGGATGTGGGAAAACTAAAATGCTCCATTCTCTAGGCAGGATCATACATGTGCATGCCAGCAAAGCAAAGGACGCTCTTTCTCTACAAAGCTGCAGCCTTGCTCCTACTTTCTGTTATAATCACAGAAAAGATGGGGATGAAATTCTTTCTCCCCAGTTGATCAAGCATTAAATAAATTCATTTTAATTTATTAATTTTGTCTCTTAATTTAAAAATACAAGCAAATTATCTCTGGAAAAAAAAAATTCAGCAACAACAAAAAGCCCTAAGTATACACTGACAACTGGACCATTTATTTTAACTAAAGTTCCCTATGCAAGAATGCCTGAACAAATGGAGGCTTATAGAAAATAATGCTTTGTCTCTGGAGATATCTCTGTGATTGAGAGTGTGTACTCCTCTTAAAGACAACCTGATTTCAGTTCCCAGCATCTATGTCATCTAGCTACAGGTCACAAATTCTTCTATCTCCAATTCCTGGGGCATCTCATGTCCCTGGCTGCTTTGAGCCCCTACATTCAAATGCACAAAAACATATATGTCCCACGCGTGACCTCTCGCCAGCAAGAAAACACGCGGGGACATATGAATCATTGCTGCAGCCAAAACTTTTATTCAATCTTAAGGAGAAGCGCCGCGCGCCCGCATGGCGCGGCTTATATACACCCTAGCGCGGCGCATCCACACCTGATTGGTCGCTTACCCATGATCTCATTAGGCACGTCCCGGAGTGGGCAAAGACCTGGCACGAAGGCACTCTTGCACATGCGCACACAGTTAACTTCCTGAAAGGAAGTAGGCTGGCGCGGCAGAGGCCAGCGCCATCTTGTAATGGCAGAAGCTATCCTGGCCTTCCACGTGGGGCGCCGTGGAAGCCAGCGCCATCTTTTGGTGGCGAATGTTATAGCGGCCCTCTACACAAAATGCGGAGCAGATACTGAAAGAAATTTCATCCAAAGATTGCCCCACCAGGGGTTCATCACATACAATCACACCAAACACAGACAATTTGTAGGATACCAAGAAATGCATGCAGAGAGGATTCAGATATAGCTGTCTTCTGAGAGGCTCTTCCAGAGCCTGAAAAATACAGAGGCAGATGATCAAGGCCAACCATTGAACTGAGAACAGGGTCCCCACTGGTGGAATTAGAGAGAAAGACTGAAGAAGATGAAGGGGTTTGCAACACCATAAGGAAAACAAAAATATCAACGAACCAGACCCCACAGAGCTCCCATGGACTAAACCACCATCCCAAGAGTACACAGGGATGGAAAAATGGCTCCATCCCCTTATGTAACAGAGGATGGCCACGTCAAGCATCAGTGGAAAGAGAGACTCTTGATCCAGTCAAGGCTCTTTTTTTCTGGTAAGTGAATTCTTTTTTCTTTAACTATTATTTTTTAAATGTGCACTAACCAGTGATTTGCTTCTTAGCAAATTTCTCTGTGAAACAATTGGATTGGTGATGAAGCCCTCATAAGGGCAGCATGCATGACCCAGAGCCCTTACCTCCTGGTAACGTTCTGGGTGTCTCTGACCAGCTGTGCATTTTTAAAGGCTCTTTTTAAATATAAAAAGCAACAAAAAGTATCTGGTGGCACATAGATGAGGACTCTGATACAGCATAACTGTATAAACATAAAATTTCACTTAAAAAAAGTAACAGATGAAAATATGTACTTAATATATGTAAAATGAAAGACAGTGTCAAAGCAAATATTTTTGAATTATCAATAATTATAAGGAGGCCATGGAAGAAACAAATTGTTACAACTTCTTCCACTTTCCTGTCTTCTAAAAGTTTTGGGAAAACCCGAGGTCAGAATTTTATACAAAGTATGAAAAACACGTATTTTCTAGTCAAGTTGAGCTGAGAAATAATTTTCTCTCAGTTTGCTGAATGCCTGAGTGTGCTTTGGAGTACTTTATCCCCTGTGTAGGTATTATAGTCATAAACAGATTGAAGGGGAAGACGTTCTGATAGAAAAATGGTTATATTCCTTAATATTTACCTATATTCATATTTGGATATGTACAAAAATGCAGTATTGTATACAGCGATAATATGACTTATTTAAATTCAATCCTGTGCTGCAATCCCCCTCATGTAGAGCCTTATCTTGCAGGTTATGGAGATGGCCCCATTTGTATTTTGTGTGTTATACAAAGTGAGGAATTAAGGTTGATTTCTTAGCATCTACATAAATATCTAAGCATGAGAATATAAGCCCTTAATCCCAGTATCTGAAAAGGAGCAACACAAAGATTCCCGAAGCTTCCTGTTCCGAAAGTTTAGCCAAATTATTAAGTTCAAGTTTCAGTGAGAGAACCTGATCAAAAACATGGTGAGCAACAATTGAGGAAGTAATCCAACCTCAAACACCAGCCTATATTTATCCTCATGGTTGTGTGCATATACATCAAGCACGTGTGCACAGACACACATACATTACAAAATGGTTTGACACTTACTGATATTATGTGAAAATAATAACTTAAATTCATTTGAATACCAGTAAAAATGTACAAGAATGAAACAAAATAAAAATGGGAAGAAGAAAATAATACCACTTTTATATCATATCCCTTTTCAGGGAACACTCATAATTTGGTGAGATTTTAGTTCTCTTCTTCCTGATAATTTCAGGGATCAGCATTAGTTACCTAATGCTATAAAAAAAATATAAAGAGTAAAATAGCACAGAAAGACTATACGAATGATTTACCTGCAGACATTAAAGTTTAACTTAACAGTATCCAGAGAAGACTCTCATTAAAATGCAGATTGGATATTGATCTGCATAGTCCACATTTAAAAAGAACATAATGGGGTAGTGTCAGCTTCCAATCACATCACAAGATATAAGAGACCTGGGGATCACTGGGCTCACTAGCTTTGCTACTTTGATATCATCAGATGAGACTAAAAGATCACCTGATCCAGGTAAGGGGAATGCAAGGCTGCTGAGGGAGGAGTAGGTGTTCGGGTTGGGGAATACCCTCATAGAGGTGAAGTAATGGAGGGGATGCAGGGCTTGTGGAGGGGAAACTCGGAAGGAGCATAGCATTTGACAAGAGAATATGTCACTTTCAACAATGTCAATTCACATGTAGTCAAAAAATTCTACATTATTTTGAAACTAAGATACAAAAAATATTGAAATCTCATTTATTTTCAAGGTGACATGTGGATTAAAGATTTAATGACCATATACATATGACAGAAATGATTACACATTGTGGTTGAGTTTTGTTTTTGTTGGTGGTGATGTTGTTTTATTTTTTTATTTGTACTACTCCATTACAAATCTATGAGCACTCAGCAGTAATTCTCAGCCTGTCCTCAAAGATGAAACCTAGAAAGGGAAATCACAGTAGAACACCCCAGGCATTTACAGGGAAACATCATTTGTGTTCCCTTTAACTTACCCTATACTTAATTTGACAGTTGCAATTTTATGTCTCATTTTGGTCCCTTAACTCTGGTTTTCATAGTTCAGCGAGTTTAATATTATTACAGATGTTATCCAAATGCTTCTTAATCATTCAAGATCATGTGGAGAAACCAGAGATAAGCTGTTATTTAAGACACTTAAGCACGTCAAACAGACATGATTGTAATGAATAAAGAAATTTGTGTGAACTTCCTGCTGCAGCTTCCTTCTGTTAGTGTGCTGTTGTGGTGACAAGTCTGCCACGGTTCAACCCTCCTCTGATTATGTAGAAACATTGCATCAATTATATCTCATTATCACAATGATGTGACTATTCCCAGAGAACCTGAGGTTGAGCTCAATTTGGTGTTGGCACCACAGGAAATGAAATGGTGATAAACAATATTGGGATGGAAATTTCCTTTTGATGTTCAAGGAATTTCTGGAAGCTTGACTTTGAAAATAAAAAATGAATAGACAATGTCATCAGTCTATCCAGAATGTCATAGGGAAATCTTTCAAGAAGATCACTTTATTTTCACTGTTTTAGAATATTTGCTTTATTCCAGACTGTATAAGCATTTCTACACAGGGGCCCATGGAAGCCAAATTGGAGTTACAAGTAACAGTGAGCTTCTCTATGTAAGTGCTGGAAGCTGAACACTGTATCTTGGAAGAGCATCAAGCACTGGACACTGATGAGCATGGCAACATCCCCAAGAGAGCCATTTCAGAGTTAATGAATTCTTAATCAACAGTGGAAGCAATTCATGTTTAGAAAACATTTCAGAAATGTCTTTCTGTGTTCAAAAGTCCCTACTTGCCAAATAGTGTATAACATAGAAACAGAAATCTTTTAAATATTTTAAAAGTAAAAGCATGTTTTCCAAACTATGACATATTACTTATACTACCATCTGTTTCTTATTTTAATGAGTATACAGTACTAACAATTTTAATAGAATATTTAATATTGTTAATTAAAATAATAATTCCTAATATGCAGGGAGCTTACCACTGATTCTAGTACTTGTTAGGCAAGAGAAATAGTTTGTAAATACAAGAAGACCCTTTACAATATAGTGAAAATTCTGTTTCATAAAGCAATATTCAAATACACTGTATACAACAAAGGTTCTATTTTCCATATTTTTCTTAGTAAAAACAAAAATATAAGTGTTTAGACTCATAAATGTATCATTTTAATATGACTAATGATCACACTATATTTTCTTCTGTCAAACATAGAACTGCCTTTTCTGCAGCTATTCCCTAAAACCTTAGGACATTTGTAATCATAATAGGAGGCCTACCTGTAATAATTGCTGCTTTCTTATGTCTTTAGCAATAGGTAACCACATTTCAGCTCACCAATAAAGACGTTTACTCTTTTATTAATAGTCATCTGTTCCCCTGTGCCTAGGTTTCTTCTTTCTTCACATATATACATACTTAAACAAAAATGCATGTACATACACAGATTGGCATAAATAGAAATAAGGATTTGATATAGATATTGATAAATTATCTTTCTCTCTGTATCTATGTTTTTCTGTCTATCTTTCTGTCTCTCATCTATTTATCTCTCTATCTATTATCTATCTATCTATCATCTGTCATCTCTGTAAGCAAGTGTGTGTGTGTGTGTGTGTGTGTGTGTGTGTGTGTGTGTGTGTGTGTGTGTGTGCGTTTCATTGACTCAGCACTTAAGAGCATAAACTGCCCACAGAGGACCTGGATTCGATTCATCCATGCCCTGCACCTCATATTTCAAATCAACCTGTAGCTCCAGAGGATCTAAATTCCTCTTTGGCCTCAGTGTGAACCTGCACACACATGGCATAGAACAAATATATAACTATGTTTATATGTAATTTTGGATATAAAGATGTTTTAAAATTTGCATTTCACATATGACATTAATTTTAATCTAGGTAGACATATGGTTAAAAAAGCAATCATTTTCACATAAATGAGTCCAGTATATGAGGGTTATCAACACTTTTATCTTTGATGGATGGTGTGATTAGATTTGGCTTAGATTATTGCCCTTCCTTTCAGGTAGATGTTCAGACATCTTCCTCAGCTGATACTTGAGCCAAAATAATCAGATTTCTCACTCACAGAAAAAAAATCATATATGCCAAGCTGCTATGATAGATTAGGAAACGACATGGGACTCCCATTAAAGAGGATGTTAAAGGTAGCAGGTAATATAGCAAAAAACATTTTTTCTAATTTATTGAATGAATCTAAATAGAAAATATTCAAGGTTGTGTTAATGTTCCATTTTTTCTTTATTTTATATTTATTTTAAGATAGATTTAAATACATTATTACTATATTGTAAAAGATGCCATTTTATCAAGGAACCAGGTATATTGGCAAATTAAATACACACACACACACACACACACACACATTCAAATATTCACAAAATTGTGAGGACATCCTTGCAAAAGTTTCCTCCAGAATGTGTCTACGACTTTGAAAATGGGTTTTATTGGGGTTGGGGATTTAGCTCAGTGGTAGGGCGCTTGCCTAGCATGCGCAAGGCCCTGGGTTCGGTCTCCAGCTCCAAAAAAAAAAAAAAAAAAAAAAAAAAAAAATGGTTTTTATTTAAGATTGGATTCTAATATTTCAAAATATAGGATGAAATTTATAAAATTATAGTGTTTAGAATGATAAAGTAGGCTTTAGAAATATTACTAAATATTATTTGCAAACCATAGTGTAATTTTGATTATTTAAGAATTTGCCTAGATTTGAAATCCAAACATCATTAAGGAGGCTTACGTGTGTGTGTGTGTGTGTGTGTGTGTGTGTGTGTGTGTGTGTGTGTGTGTGTACCTATGTGTAACTATAGAAGCCAGAATTTATCCTACACTTTGGTGGTTGGTGCTATTAATTTTAAGTTTGAAACAAGGCCTTCACCAACCCTGAGCCCAACAAATAGGGTAGGATGTGACATGGACTATCAGGTTGTACTTTAGTAATGGTGTCCTGAGAGAGTACTAAGATATCTGAAGATAAGAGATATACAGAACATAAGAAAATCTTAGAATCAGAGCTCTTGTATAAACTGTCTTATCTTAAAGTTTAAATAGGAAATAAACATCTTATATACTATTGAAGACAAGGTCAGAAGAGAGTTAAGTCATATAATGTTGGTAAAGAGTGTACACCATAATTCCAACCCAGACACAGCTTCTCTAAGACTGAGAATTACAGCCTAGAAGGGAAATACAGGCCCACAGAAGCCTCAACTTCCATGTCTCTGGGACCTGGGTGCAGTCAGACTTATCAATTGTCTAATGCTAACTTTGTTTTTTCATCAGGGCCTTTGAGAATGCTTTGGGTTAGCCTGTATTTCAAAAAAAAATCTGGATAGATAGCAAGCTCTAAGTATGTCTACTTCTTTTCTTGCAATTGCAAGTAAATTCCCACACGCTTAGATTTTATGTGAATTCTGGGATCAAATGCAGGATCTCATGCTATTGAACAAACTACTTTATCAACTTAACTTCAAGCCTAGCTACTTGCTGGACTAATTAGTTTTCAAAAAGACATCTCTAACAAACACTTACATTTTGTAGGATAATTCATCTTCCTGTATGAGGTTTCTACTAAGTTGTTTAATACAATGACAAAAATTAGTAATTCACAATATCCACAAATGACTAGGCATGAAATTGCTATTCCATTGACATGTTGATTTGAATTTCATTAGTTCTTGAAATGCTGATTTCCATTGGGTTAAAAGTGTACAACCAAATCTTCTTGTATTGTATTTTTGTTTTTGTTTTTTGGGTATTTTTTTTATTTTTGGTTTTAAGTTTTTTTGAGGTCTGTCTGTCATAAGTGTCTATATTGCTGATATTCTTTAAAGTCGCAGAGTTATAGAACAAATATATATTATATTGAGGAGTTTACATAGTTTATATAGAGGAGTTTACATTATAAGGACTCTATAGTCAGAAAGGAGTATCTTCCCATAGAGAATACAGTAGCTATTGAGAACATGTGGCTAGATTCCTCACGGGTCTCCATGTAGGACAGAGTGCTTGAAGGATTCTTGTCTTAAGTTTACAATGATGTCCATTGAAGCTGTGGGAACATTGGACACAACAGAGGAGGTAGAATCATGGACAAGACTCAGAGGCATTGAGACCAGGACAAAACCTTTTCCTTCTGCCTTCTCTTTATCTGCTTCCTACCAGAAGGTACCACCTACATTTAAGGTGGTTCTTCAAATAACTGAACAGGACTATACCTTACATGTGTTACCAGTGTCTTGGCTCTTAATAGATTTCAGATCCATAATTGACAGCCAAGAATAACCATCATGGTGTCTATCAACTCAAGTCCTGCACTAAGATCACTTCATGAATTTGGTTATTATATTTATGTAATGGATATATTCTTTGTAATACACATGACACACATTTTACTCAAGAAATCTATGTTTGGATGAATAGGAAACTCTATTGGCAAACAGCTGCATACACTTTATCTAACCTATGTACACTTCAGTAGTACCAATGTCATCCTATGTTCCACTCTCTAAGTAAACTTTGACTAGGGAAAATATTATCTTCAAGAGTATTTGCCAGGTAAAACCTAGAGAAGAATATTCAACAATGTTCATAAATACAGCTTTGAATAAGACAGTATCACACAACATAGGGTCAATGGAAAGCATGGCTCTGTGATGAACAATCACTTCAACTAGCAGGAGAAGAGAATTAAAAAGACAGCAATGGATCTAGCACAAATTCTTCATTGGTTTATGGAGAGTTAGCCACACTCTCTCAGGAGGAAGGACTAAGGGCTGGTAGCATGGGTAGAATTGGGTGTCCTTTTCATTAATTCTGGCTTGATTTAAATTTGGATGAGATTGATGTTTCTGCATGTGTGAGGATGAAAGATGTAGGGTGTGTATTATGTGGTGTGTGTGTGTGTGTGTGTGTGTGTGTGTGTGTGTGTTACATTTAACTGAAGGTTCCACTGTTTGCCTTGACGTTAACACATGTAGAAACATACAGAGCTGGGAATAGTATATCTTGCTCTATCACTCTGCCTTGTTTCCTTGAGATGAGGTCTCTCACTCAAGAACCGGAACCACATTACCTCAGTAGTCAGGCTAGTCAGAAAATTCTTAGGATCTCCCCTGATTCTACCTCCTTGGCATGGGTCTTAAGGGTCAACCATGCCCATGCCCTGCTTTCATGGTTACTGGAGAGCTGGACTCAGGATTCATTTCTTCTCTCCAGAGCATCAAGTTTTGCCCAAATATTTAACAATTTTCATCTCTGTGTTCTATTGCCTCTTCACTACTGCAGTGTTATAACTTTCTAAGACAAAGTGACTCAGTTTATGAGAACTAAATAAAAATTATCTCTTGTCCCCTTTGGGTAAATGTGCTTTCCAGTTGAAACAGATTAAAAACATGTCAAATTACTTTAGTCCACATATATTTTCAAATATATTTTCTCATAAAGTCTTATATTACCTCCAGTTTCCACAGCCCAAAAACATGAAAACTGATGAAGAAAAGATAGAGTGATTGGAAAACTTCAGTCTTCTTTGGGTAGTCCTAAAATACATGTTCAGAAAAGTGACAGAATGGGCAAGGGGAAGAATAAGTAAAAATGTTATATTGTAGTTTTATCCAAAGTATAACATTTTCTACATGAGGCAATCAGGGTGCACCTGAGATTTGAAGAGTCTAGAAGTTGAATCTTCAGATTTATGTGGCACATTCCCAAGGATATAGAAGCAGTAAACCCCTGTTGGGGAGGAGGTTCATGGCCCAATTGAAGGATGAGATTCTCCAACTTGTCTGAGTGCTTTTACTTTATTCAGAGTGTTCAACTTTCATGCATGCTAATCTGTTACTGGGCTGTTACTATACTCCTGCAAGTAACTTCTCATAAATACACCTGTGAGTAACCACAATAAAGTTAATTGTTTCAGGACCTTGGACTAGAAAGGAATCATTAGTTTGTCATGTTTTTCTCTGCTCGTACACAGCTCAGAGCACAGATCATAAAATGGGGCTGTCTAGATATCTGGTGGGTGGGTGAGTTTTCCCATCTCAACTGTATAATTTAAGATAAACACAGGCATAACCAGGGGTTAACCTGATCTAAACAATTCCACTGAGACTCTCTCCTGAGGTGATTCTAGGTGTGCCAAGTTGTCAAAACTCAACATCACATATGAGTATTACATATCATCATTCTGCAAATACCCACACAGATACCAAGCAATATACTTCCAACAGCAAAAATTAAAAAAAAAAAACCGAATATTTTTTTCTATTAAACTTCAATTTAAGCTGCATAAGATAGTGAGAGATAAAGCCCTCATCACCTAATTACTCAGGCCAGAAATTCATACCTTTTCCCAGGTGAAATAAAGGATGTGTAAGATTGGAATCAGGGTAGAGATAATAGAATTGACTATTCAGAGCATGGACAGAAAGAGGGTACTGTAAAATCACCATGAATAGCAAAGAATTAGTCATTAGAAAAGTAAATAAGTAGCAGAAAATTAGATATTGTCTGAATTTGCAATGAGAAAATGGATTTATTAGAATAGACTCTACATTTGAAGATGGCTGAGTTACATACACACATGTACCTTTGGCCTTTGTAAGTTTTAATGTTCCCTCTTTGAGTTTTTATGGCATGTTTATTATGTGTGTGTATGTATGTAGACATAAATGGTGTATGTACATATGGATATGTTACAATACAACATGCAGCACTAAATATATATATATATATATATATATATATATATATATATATATATATATACCTTGAGGTCACCTCACGACACCGGATGACCAAGTTCCCAGCACATACTTACTAGCTCCAGAGGGACAAAGGGCAGTGAATAAGAGACAAAGGCAAGAGATGAGAGGAGGGGGTAGGGGTAGGAAGGGGACAGACAAGAAAGAAGGGGGCCAAACAAGGGAGAGGGAAAGAGGAATTTGTCCCAGAGGAACAAAGGACTGTCTGGATAGAGATGAAACAGACATGACTTATATGTACGTGGCAGTTTATGAATGTAAAAACAAAAAACCCTACAGGGATAGGATTATTAATTTTTATTTGTGATATTAATTAGAACAAAGGAGACTTTTGATTGCTGGACTTGGGTATTTTGATGGTTAAGCATAGGTATTCATCTTCAAGAGGAAAATTAGTCAAATAACAAAATAGCTCTTGGGGGCTAGTTTTAGGAATGCAACTTTTTCAGTGATTTTTTTTAAAATTATTGTTTGTTGCTTTCTGTTTTTTAGTTTTGTATTTATTTCTTTGTATTTTTCTGTTCCTGTTTTTAAGCAAGGGAGAGGTAGAAGGCAAAAACCTGTATGCAATGTTTGCCACATTCTAGCTTATGCTTGCCATGCTCTAGTATATGTTTGCCATACTGCAGTCTGTGTTTCCCATACTAGTGCCTATTACAGACGATTCTGTATGTATTATACATCAACAAGAATATTTGTATGACAATATCCACATATTTGTAGGACATATGCATAGACACTAATATATATGTGTAAATATACATCTTATATATGCATATTTCATGTTGTCTAAGTGCAAATCAGGAAAGTTAACACTATCCTCTTTTCCCAACTCCTTCACTTACATAATATTAAAAATAATAAAATTATATGCCAGTGAAACAGCTTATCAGGTAAAGACACTTGTTGCTGAGTCTGGAGACATGACTTCTATCCTAGAATTGATTCTTGAATGTTTCCTCTAACTTCTGTAACCCCATTATGATATAACATTATATTACACACATTTGTGTGTGTAGCCCCAAAACACAAACACAGCTATTTAAAAAATAAATTAAAATATTGTTTTATGTTACTTAAACATGCTATTTTCTAGGTGAGAATATATTGTATGTCCAGGCACATGTGTGCTCTTTCATATTCATGAGGCAGGCAGGAGAGGATGCAGGTGTCCTTCTATCACTCTTCACTTTATGTAACTGAGACTATGATTCCCATTTGAAATTAGGCTAGAAACCATCTAACCCCAAAGACTCTCCTGTTCTTTTCGTCCATAGCACAGGTGCATATAGCTATGATCCTACATGGATCTTAATTCATAATATTTGCACAATTAACTACACACTTCTCTCCAGAGTCTCCAATTTCTCCTAGTTTAGGTAGAGTCTCCAAACATTACAGAAGCACATACATTAGTTAAAACATTCATGCTCATTATCAATTATTTCCTTACAGGTTTTTGTTTTATGTCATAATTTTTATAGTCATGCTTTCTTCAGTATGAACCAAATGGAGCATGCATAAAGGAACACACTATATAGAATCTTGTAAATATTGAGAAAAAAGCCTGAAGTGAAATATTATCAATCACATAAAAATACATCCAGCTATTATCATGTTCCATTGAATTGAATGATACATGAGTAACGTTCCTGTCTTCACAGCCTAAACTCTCCTTTCACTTTCAAAATGAATAGTCAGGAAAAGCTCTCCACATTTTTTTTTTTGTTTTTTTTTTTGTTTTTTTTTGTTTTTTGTTTTTTTTAGTTCTGGATTTGATAAAAAGTCTATGATGTCCATAAACTTTAATTGATTCTGGATGGTATTTTTGCATAATTATGACGGTGAAGGGCCTGTCAATGCAATTTGCTTTCCATTGTCACTGTGATATTATACCAAGTAGGTTTAGGTGCAAATACATTAATTTATGTCTTCCATTGTTATTGGCACCATCAACATAAAATGCAGCCAAAATTTTAAAAAGCACATAATGGAAAAATTTAGAAGATGATGGTTATGGTGATAGATTAATGTTTTAATGCTCTTGTGATTTGGGGGCCAAAATGTTCATATAAACCAATAATTCCCTGCTTCATATAAAATTGAACTTTAATTATGGAAAGATACTTTTGTTTACCCTTGTCATAGAGATGTCATTTTGTTTCCTCAATGAGAAGAGGGAACTAAGTTAAGCCTCAGGACTGATGTGGCTGACAAAGACCTCTTTGCTCTATCTGTATTTCTTAGAGCTGGACTCTTTTGACTCAGCAGGTTCAAGAATGAGAAAAGTGAAAAGCAACCTCTCCCCAGGTACTAGCCGCTATGAAACTATTTTCATTTTGTCAAGATCAAATTCAAGTTACTTGGGCTGAGCTTCTAGTACCTTTGATTTCATATGATTTGATAGTTGTTCAATATACTGCTAATGTAGGCAATTAATAAATTAACAATTTTTAGAAATCTATCATCTTGAGACATTACCTGTTGTTATAGATCCTAACTTTAACTCTTGAGTTTTATGTTTCCCCTCTGTCTTTTCTTTCATTGTTACCGAAGTGTTAGGAACTGGGTCACCCAGACACTATGCAACAGTAATTCTTCTTATATGCTTTATTTATGTGATGATTGCAGTATTCCTCAATGACAATTGATCAGTATCTTGTTCTGGAACATATAGCAGCATTTTATACATTCATTATATTAATGTACTCAATAATATTAACTGAAAAGAAAATTTTAAAAGAAAATATTTAATCATAAAAATATAACAGTATTAAAAGACATTTCAAGTTTTGAAGGTTAGTATACATGGAAAAAATATACATTGTACTACATACAAAAATACTGTCTGTAAGTTTAAAAGCTTACACAAAATGAATGAACAGAAAATTAGTATTTATACATGAGAATCAACATACTAGCAGTGTTTAGTGAGGACTAATAGCTGGTTTCATTTTTTTTATTTTTGGATATACATAGCCTATGTAAGACATACAACTTTAATTGACTTGAAAATATTTTATCTTCTTATTTTCATTCTATACGACTCTTACAAAACTCACTTCAATAATTTATTCACATACAGTTTTCAGCCATTTAGTGTCTAGGTCTAAATACTTATATTTTGCCATTTTTTGCTACATATGCAGTTGGGAACATGGGTCAGTCCATGTATAATATTTGGGTACTGGTTTAGTCCCTCAAAGATCTGGTTGGTTGGCATTGTTATTCTCATGGGGTTGCAACCCCTTCAGCTTTTTCAGTCCTTTCTCTAATTCCTCCAATGAGGGTTCCATTCTCAGTTCAGTGGTTTGATGCAAACATTTGCCTCTGTATTTCATATATTTTGGCTGTGTCTCTCAGGAGAAATCTATATCCAGTTCCAATCAGCATGTACTTCTTATTTTCTTTAAATTAATATAGTTTTCGTGACTGTAAATATATGTGAGCCACATGTGGAACAGGCTCTGAATGGCTGTTCCTTTGGTCTCTAAACTTTGACTCTCTATCCGATGGATATTTTTGTTCCCCTTTTTAAGAAGCAGTGAAGCATCCACGTTTGGTCATACTTATTGAGTTTCATACAGCCTGAGCATTGCATCTTGGATAATTTGAGATTTTGGGCTAATATCCACTAATCAGTGAATGCATACTAAGTGTGTTTTTTCTGTGATTGGGTTATCTCACTTAGGATGGTATTTTCTAGTTCCATCCATTTGCCTATGAATTTCAAAAAATCATTGTTTTTGATAGCTGAGTAGTACTGCATTGTGTAGATGTACCACATTTTCTGTATCCATTCCTCTGTTGAAGGGCATCTGATTTCTTTCTAGTTTCTGGCTATTATAAATAAGGCTGCTATAAACATAGTGAAGCATGTGTCTATTTAGGATTGAGTGCTCATCTTGATGGATTTTTCCATTGATGAATAGACATGTTCTTCTGACCTTTTTTGATAACTTTTGGTTGAAAGTCAATTTTATTAGGTATTAGAATGGGTACTTCAGCTTGTTTCTTCAGACCATTTGATTGGAAAGTGATTTTCCAGTCTTTTACTTTGAGGTACTGTTTATCTTTGTCCCTGAGGTGTGTTTCCTCTATGCAGCAAAAATGCTGAGTCCTCTTTATGTATCCAGTCTGTTAATCTAGGTCTTTTTATTGGGGAATTGAGTCCACTGATGCTGAGAGATATTAAGCAATAGCGATTGTCACTTCCTGTTATTTTTGTTATCAGAGATAGAATTATGTTTGTGTGTTTCTCTTATTTTTGTTTTATTGCAAGGAGATTACTTTCTTGCTTTTTCTATGCTTTAGTATCCCTCCTTGTGTTAGACTTTTCCATCTATTATCTTGTGTAGGGCTGGATTTGTAGAAAAATTTTGTGTAAATTTGGTTTTGTCATGGAATATCTTGTTTTCTCCCTCAGTGTTAATTAAGAATTTTGCTGGATATAGTAGCCTGCGCTGGCATTTGTGTTCCATTAGGGTCTGGATAACATCTGTCCAGGATATTCTGGCTTTCACAGTCTCTGTTGAGAAGTCTAGTGTAATTCTGATAGGTCTGCCTTTATATGTTACTTGACCTTTTTCCCTTACTGCTTTTAATATTCTTTCTTTGTTTTGTGCATTTGGTGTTTTGACTATTATGTGACAGCTCTAATTTCTATTCTAGTCCATTATATTTGGAGTTCTGTAGGCTTCTTGTATGTTTATAGGCATCTCTTTCCTTAGCTTAGGAAAGTTTTTCTCTATAATTTTGTTGAATATATTTACTGGCTTCTTGGGTTGGGAGTCTTTACTCTCTTGAATACCTATTATCCTTAGGTTTGATCTTTTCATTGTGTCCTGGATTTCTTGTATGCTTTGGGCCATGAGCTTTTTCCTTTTAACATTATCTTTGATGGTTGTGTTGATGTTTTCTATGGTATCTTTTGCTCCTGAGATTCTCTCTTCTATTTCTTGTATTCTGTTGGTGAGGCTAACATCTATGACTCCTGATCTTGTTCCTAGGTTTTCTATCTTAAGGATTGTCTCCCTTTGTGCTTTCTCCATTGTCTCTATTTGTATTTTTTAAACTTGTGGGTGGTTTTCTTCAATTCCTTCTCCCATTTGTTTGTGTTTTCCTGTAATTCTTTAAGGAATTTTTGTGTTTCCTCTTTAAGGGATTCTACTTGTTTACTTGTGTCCTGTATTTCCTTAAGGCAGTTATTTATGACCTTCTTAAAATCCTCCATCACAGCATGATAAAATGTGATTTAAAATCTAAATCTTGCTTTTCTGGTGTGTTTGGATATACAGTTTTCAGTTTGGTGGGAGAACTGGACTCTGATGATGCCACGTAGTCTTGGTTTCTGTTGTTTGGGTTCCTGCGCTTGCCTCTCCCCATTAAGTTTTCTCTGGTCTTAGCTTGTTTTGCTGTTTCTGACAGTTGCTTGCCCCTACTGTAGGCCTGTGTGTCAGTACTCCTGTAGACCTATTTTCCTGTTTTCTTTCAGCAAGTTATGTGAAAGTATTCTGCCTTCAGGCATGTAGTGTCCTACTGGTTTCTCAAGAGTATCTGTACTTCTGAAGGTCTAGCTCCCCTCCCCCCAACCACAATCATGGGATTTGGGTGCAGGGCACTGTTTGATCAGTTCAGTTAGTTCAGTTCTGGTTGCAGACCAGAACCAGAGATACCAGTAGCTGACTGCTACTACATTCCTGTGTCTAGAGGCACTATGCAGTTTCCTCTTGGGCCTGGGATGTGGGCAATGGTGGACAAAAGTTTTAGTCTGTCTTGAGGTCTCAGGGTTGTCTGCACTTCTGGGTATTCAGCTCTCTCTTCCACGGGATTTGGGAACAGGCAGCTGTGGGGAAGCATGCTATTACTGATAGTATAATTTAAAATAACTTTAGCTATTTATATATAATATAGCAAAAATATGTAAGGTTAAAATATATTACATTTTAATTAATTTGTGTGTGTGTGTGTGTATTAATTTGTGTATAATGATTTCCAGAGTACACATGTGGATATCAGAAAATAGTTTGTAGTTTTCTCTTTTTACCATGTGGATACGGAGAGTCCATCTCAATTATAACTGCAGCAGGCACCTCAATCTCAATTGAGGTAAGTGTGTGTATGTGTATGTATGTGTATATCTGTGTTTGTGTGAGTATACATTAATTATGTAGATTTTGTTTATAATAGGTACATATTAATTTATTTATCATTTCACTGTTTCATATTTCCTGCAATTTTTATCATAATTTTATTCATTTCTAGCTTGAAACGTTCAGGTGATTCTTTTATGCTCCAGGCTGTACCTTCATCTGTTTTGGTGGTGTTCAGTTGTAATTGAGATAGTTACTTTATTTTTAATGTATTTTTTCATTAGTTTTTAGGTTTTATATAGCTGCATTTATTTATATTCAAAATTGGCATTTCAATATTTGAATATCTTCTTATGTCATCAACTGTACATTACTGAGATCTTTCTGTTTGTGTTTATATAATTTTGAACTATTCAAACAGTGCTTTCATCCTAGTTAAATTTTGGTCCTTATTTTCTGGTAAGAAGAGAATTTTCAAAGTTCTCACACTTATTTCTATTTGTTTCTGCAAGTACTTTAGATTTATGTGTCTGACAACATTCAGTATGGCAGAGAGTAAGCATCAGCTGGCACATTTTCTCAGGTTAATAATATTGCATCTCCTGGAATTCAAAAGTATAGTTTACTGATTATGGTTCTCATGGTTTATGCTTTTCAGACTCTCTACTTATCATTTGCCTCTCCAAACCTAGAAGTGGATTTCTCACATTTTTCATGTCTTCTTCATGGATGCTCTATTTTCAACAGAAATTATTCTATCTCTCAAACCTTCCAAAAACCCACAGAGTATTCTGACTACCCTCACAGGTAATTGGCATTATCATTCCACTCCATAGACCCCTTTCCTGTGCGTCTAAATCTTATGCAGTGATTTTTTCAGTCAATGCTTGGGTGTCACATCCTGGCAGGCTTTAGAGCATGTGTTCTTTTGGTGTCCTGGAATATCTTTTGGGTATAGGCCTAAGAGCAGTATAGTTGTGTCTTCAGGTAGAACTTTTTCTCATTTTCTGAGGAACAAACAGAATTTCAGAGGAGATGTATCAGTTTGTAATCCCACCATCAATGAAGAAGTGTTACTCTGTCTCCACATTATTGACAGCCTGTTTTGTTACTTGAGTTTTTGATTTTTGACATTCTGACTGTTGTAAAGTACAAACTCAGGGTTATTTTTATTTGCATTTCAATGATGACTAAGGATGTTGAACATTACTTTAAGTGCTGCTCAGCCATTTGAGATTCCTCAGCTGAGAATTATGAGTTTATGTAAGTACCCCACTATTAAATCGCATATTTAGATTTTTGGAGTCTAACTATTTGAGTTCTTTATACATTTTGGATATTATGCCTCTATCAAATGTAGGGTTACTGTAAATCCTTTCCCAATCTGTAGCTTGCTGTTTTGTATTATTGACATTGTTCTAAGCCTTACAAATTTTTTTAGTTTTAAGAGATTTAATTTATCCACTGTTAATTTTAGATCCTGAGCCATTGATAATCTGTTAAGGAAATATTTTCATGCCAGTGCTACCCAAGCTATTGCCATATATATATATGTATATATGTATATATATATATTTGCATTTGTCTAGGAGCAGACCACCCACCAGTTACACATACACCATTTCTTGAAGATACTTTCTTTTTCCCACTCTATGGTGTTGTTTTCTTTATTAAAGATCAAGTTCCATATGTGTAGAGGCTTATTTCTCCACTATCAGTTTTATTCCATTCATAGACCTGTTTCTCTGTACCAATAGCATGGGTTTTTGTCACCACTGTTCTGTACTATAGCTTAAGTTTATGGATTTCACCCATGTTGAGATTTGTTTCTCTATCCTGGTTTTATTGGTTTACCATATGAAGTTGAAAATTGCTCTTTCCTTTTCTGTGTAGGCATTTTGATGATTGCATTGAATCTGGAGAATGCTTACAGAAATATTAGCATTTTCAATATTCTAATCCTACCTATCCATGAGCATGGGAGATTTTTCCATTTTCAGAGCTCTTCTTTGATTTCTTTTTTCAGTGACTTGAAGTTTTTGTCATACAGATCTTTCTATCATTAGCTTATAGTCATACCAAGATATTTTGTATTATTTTTGGCTATTGAAGTGTGTTGCTTACCTTATTTCTTTCTCACCTCATTTATCACTTTTATTAAGGAATGGGCATCAATGAATACAACAATATTGAAAGAGTCCTGTGCATTCTATCACATCATCCCTGACTAATGCTGAACGGCAGTAACAACAAAAACTACAGAAAGACTATATAACTATGGAAAATGAACAACTCTCTACTTAATGATAACTTATTAAGGGAAGAAGTAAATAAAGAAATCAAAGATAGTCTAGAATTCTATGAAAATGAAGGCAAATCATCCCCCAAATAATGGGACAGTATGAAAACAGTGTTGAGGAAATTTTATAACACTAAGTACCTTCATGAAGAAATTGGAGAGATCCTACACTCTCAATTTAACAGCATGCCTGAAAACTGTAGAAAGAACAGAAACAAACACACCCAAAAGTAGTAGACAGCAGGACACAATCAAACTCAGATATGAAACCAACCAATATAATAGACAATGACACAAAGAATAAATAAAACCAAGAGCTAATTCTTTGAGAAATCAATAAGATAGATACACCCTTATCCAAACTAAAAAAGGTGACAGATCCAGTATTAAAATTAACAAAATAAGAAATGAATAAAAAGATATAAAAAATTGGGGAAATTCCAAGAATCATCAGATCTTACTAGAAAAGCCTATACTCAACAACACTGGAAAATGTACCTGAAAGGAATTTTTTGTTTGTTTGTTTGTTTTGTTTTGTTTTGTTGACAGAATATTGTGAAATTTTATTTTTTTGTTTCTCTAATTTTTATTGCATATTTCATGTCTTTGCATTTCAAAAGTTATCCCTTCCCTCCCTGTTTCATACACCTTCACCCCAATGCTTCTATGAAGATGCTCCCATTCTCCCCCACTCACTCCCACCACAATGCCTTGGCATTTCCTTTTACTGGGAAAATGAGCTAGGGTGTAATTTGCCTCCTTGTGTTAGAGTTTTCCATCTATTATACTTTATAGGGCTGGAATTGTGGAAGGATATTTTGTAAATTTGTTTTGCTGGGTAGAGTAGCCTGGACTGGAATTAGTGTTCTCTTTTATTCAGTAGGACATTTGTCCAGGATCTTAGGACTTTCATAGTCTGTGTTGAGAAGTCTGGTGTGATTCTGATATGTCTGTCTTTATATGTTACTTGACCTTTTCCCCTTACTGCTTTTAATATTCTTTCTTTGTTTTGTGCATAGATACTTAATATGTTGGTAAAGGTTAGTTAATAATAACAGTTTGTTTAGAATATGCTAAGTAACTTCTAGCATGTATTCATATTAACATATTTAATATAAATGTACAATTAATGTGACAATCTTAAAATATTCCTGTACTAATGTATACTTGATAAATATTATTTGACATTTCAACTTGAGACATTTTTAAAAACTCAGAGGTTTTCACATGTATGATTTTGGGGGTTAGAGAATCATTGTGCAATTAGTTAGCTCCCAAACTAACCCACTTAGAACAAACTCTGAACTACTAACTCTAGTGAATTTACACATATTCAGAGAAAGAATGTTTGCCTATTTATTTTAGAAACAGTGAACTAAAACAAAGCAAAATTCCAAGGAAATCTGAAACTTGAATGATAAGTCTCTGTCAAAGGAAGCTTAAGACTGAGTACATATTTTCTGTATCTAGTTTGAGTGGTAATATTTTGCTTAAGAAAAAAGGTGTTACTCTTACAGAACAAGGGAAAGATCTTTTTGTCAAGAATTTCAAGACTCTGAAGAGAGAAATTGAACAAGACTCATAAAATCAAAGTAAAGTGAGTCATCACTAACAAAAACAAATCCAGATAATTTGCCTGGTTGTTCCTTCTCCAATAGTTGTTAGACTTTCTCCCAAACCACTGTGTAATATTCAGCTTATAAACATTCTTCAAAAAATATTTTATAAAAAATCTTTAAAAATGTTTGCTTAGGTAATGCTATTTCTTTATAAACATATTTACAAAAGGAACATTTTTATTATTTGTTCCAGTTGATGATATAAAATAACCTGACAAATAGCAACTTAGGAAAGAAAATGTTAATTTAGCTTAAGCGTGAATGTTTCTTTTCTGCCCCATTGATCTTAGTTCTTTATTTTTTTCTAGCATGACCCAGAAAGCTATCCGCACTCTGAATAGTCATCACCAGCTAACCACAGGAATGGGGACTGGACCTTAGCCACTCATTTTCTTGCATAAGAGCAAAGCAAAAACGAGAAATGAATAAGAATGTTGCATTGTTTTATGAATATTAACTCTATAACATAATAGAATCAGTTCGATTCATGCACGTGCTAATTGGTGCAGGCAGATTGAACATTTTGTAATTGGGGAGAGTTGGTTACACAGAAAAGTTCATATTTCATAGGACTATTATCAATATATCACCTATATTAGCTTCTGCCCTTACACAAGGGTTCATTATTAAGCAGACACCACAGGGCTTACTGAATATTGCACTCTGAAATGTGTGAATGGTGCTTGGGAGCAGTTTCCAAGCTATCTCCTGGGAGTGTGTGTGCACTTAAAAGGATTTAAGAGTAGAAATTTTTCACTTAAGCAAGTCCCACTAAACCATTCACACATGAAAATAATGGGAGAAATATTTCTTTACCAACTTCACCTACACTTGGTGGTACAATCTGCTACTAAAGTACAGACATCATTAGGTATTACTGATGCTATAGAGAATAAATATTTTATTTCTCATATTCACATTTGAGAGAAAGGGCATTCAATGGATAAGTGTACTATGGAGTATATTATGAGTGCCAATTTTTTTTTCCCAGCACCTTTAAGATTCTTAAAAGACCTATCTGGGAATAAACCAAGGAGATACTTGCCCTCACAGTATTACACTTAAGCAGTTAAATAAACACTTAAATTCACTGAATTTATGTGATGCTTCATGTTTTTATTGGCACATTACAACTGGATTCCATAATGATTGTGTCATATATGTATGTGGTGTATATTGAATATATTCATTGTATTATACCCTCTGCCCTTCCCGCAACTGCTTTTTCTTTTCTCTCCCCAAAAAGCCCCACATGACTTTACTTTCAATACTATGTTAGGCTTGCTTACAAGGACATACTGAAGTATTTGTTCACAATATCATGGGCCACTTAACAGTGGCTACATGAGAAATAATATGTCTCACCCTCCCAGAAATTCATACCTGCCTAGAATATCAGAAAGAGGTCGGAACAAAGTTTAGATTTCACTATATTTCACATTAAATTCACCCTAAAACATATATATCATTAGTAACACATGAGAGAGTATGCTGAGAACATAGCTCAGGTGCAATATACTCCTCAGCATGTGGAATGATAGACATGCTCTCCCCAACCCACCCCAACCAATCCAGTCCCCAACCACCCCAAGCCAGGCCCATGTAAGCTGTGAGTGAGAAGATCAATGAGCACAATGGAAGGAACTATAGAAGACTTTGATCAAGTAATATTTGTAAGAAAGAAATAAAAATTAGAGGGGATGTATTTGTAGGCAAAAAATAAATATTAGAGGGAAGTAGAGAGGCAAGTGGGAAGGAAACAGGGAAGCCAATGTGTTCTAATTTTGTTGTCTTATATTTTCTTCTCTTTTTTTGTCATTGTTGTCTTAATTTATTAATACCCTGATGTATCTTAATATATGATAAATATCACATTGTGGCTCTACAATTAAGGCATCATTTTAGGCTTTAAGTGAAACTCGATTTTTTGTATTATTTTCTGCTAAAATATGTCTTCAAACCTATTCTTCCTATGCCATTCTTTTTAGTTGTTTTATATTTCTTGGATATTTTAGGTATTTACATTTCCAATGTTTTCAGCTTTGTTCCCTCTAACATACTCCCTCCTGCTTCCCCCTCTCCCTGTTTCTATAAGGATGCTCCCATTCCTACCAACTCACTGCCACCTCAACCTCAATTCACTGGAATTCCCCTACATTAGGAACACAAGTCTTCAAAGGACAAAGAGCTTTTCTTTATGTTGATGATGAACAGTATCATCCTCTGTTTTATATGCAGTTTGAGCCAAGGGTACCTCCATGTGTACACATTTGTTGGTGGTTTAGTCACTGGGAGCTCTGATAGGGTTTGGTTGGTTGATGTTGTTCTTCCTATGGGGTTGCAACCACTTCAGGTCTTCCAGTACTTTCTCTAACTCCTTTGAAGTCCCCATGCTCAGTCCAATGGTGTTCAGCAAGCATTCTCACACTTCTCTATCAGTATAAGGCTCTGGCAAAGCCTCGCAGGAGACATGCATATCTGGCTCCCGTCAGGAAACACTTAAAATCAGCAATAATGAATGGGTTTGGTTGCTGCACATTGGCTGGATTCCCATTAGGGGAGTTTTTGCATGAACTTTTCTTCAGCCTCCTCTCCATTCTTTGTCCCTGCATTTCCTCCCATGGATATTTTGTTCTTTTTTTTTTTTTTATCTTTATTAACTTGGGTATTTCTTATTTACATTTCGACTGTTATTCCCCTTCCCGGTTGCCTGGCCAACATCCTCCTAACACCTCCCCCTCCCATTCTATAAGGGTGTTCCCCTCCCAATCCTCCCCCCATTACCAACCTCCCCCCAACAATTACATTCACTAGGTGTTCAGTCTTGGCAGGACCAAGGGCTTCCCCTTCCACTGGTGTTCTTACTAGGATATTCATTGCTACCTATGAGGTTGGAGCCCAGGGTCACTCCATGAATAGTCTTTGGGTAGTGGCTTAGTCCCTGGAAGCTCTGGTTGCTTGGCATTGTTGTTCATATGGGGTCCCGGGCTCCTTCAAGCTCTTCCACTCCTTTCTCTGATTCAACAGGGTCCCGGTCTCAGTTCAGTGGTTTGCTCCTGGCATTCGCCTATGTATTTGCTGTATTCTGGCTGTGTCTCTCAGGAATGATCTATATCCAGTTCCTGTCAGACTGCATGTCTTTGCTTCATCCATCATATCTAGTTTGGTGGCTGTATATGTATGGGCCATATGTGAGGAAGGCTCTAAATGGGTGTTCCTTCTGCCTCTGTTCTAAACTGCCTCCCTGTTCCCTGCCAAGGGTATTCTTGTTCCCCTTTTAAAGAAGCAGTGAAGCATTTGCATTCGGTCATCCTTCTTGAGTTTCATGTGTTCTGTGTATTTAGGGTAATTCGAGCATTTGGGCTAATAACCACTTATCAATGAGGGCATACCATGTGTGTTTTCATGTGATTGGGTTACTTCATTCAGAATGATATTCTCCAGTTCCATCCATTTGCCTATGAATTTCATAAAGTCACTGGTTTTGATAGCTGAGTAATATTCCATTGAGTAGATGTACCACAATTCTATATCCATTCTCCTGTTGAAAAGCATTTGGGTTCTTTCCAGCTTCTGCCTATTATATATAAGGCTGCTAAGAACAGAGTGGAACATTTGTCTTTGTTATAAGTTGGGGCATCTTTTAGATATATGCCCAAGAGAGTTATAGCTGGATCCTCAGGTAGTTCAATGTCCAATTTTCTGAGGAACCTCCAGAAAGATTGTACCAGACTGTAATCCCACCAACAATGGAGGAGTGATCCTCTTTCTCCACATCCTCGTCAGCATTTGTTGTCACCTGAGTTTTTGATCATAGCCATTCTCACTGGTATGAGGTGAAATCTGATTTGTATTTCCCTTATGACTAAAGATATTAAACATTTCTTAAGTGTTTCTCAGCCATTCGGCATTCCTCAGCTGTGAATTCTTTGTTTAGTTCTGAACCCCATTTTTTCATAAGGTTATTTGTCTCCCTGTTGTCTAACTTGCTGAGTTCTTTTTATATTTTGGATATAAGCCCTCTATCTGTTGTAGCATTGGTAAAGATATTTTCCCAATCTGTTGGTTGCCGTTTTGTCCTAACCACAGTGTCCTTTGCCTTACAGAAGCTTTGTAGTTTTGTGAGATCCCATGTGTCTATCCTTGATCTTACAGCATAAGTCATTGGTGTTTTGTTCAGGAAATTTTCTCCAGGGCCCATGTGTTTGAGATTCTTCCCCACTGTTTCTTCTATTAGTTTGAGTGTATCTGGTTTGATGTGGAGATCCTTGATCCACTTGGACTTAAGCTTTGTACAGGGTGATAAGCATGGTTCAATCTGCATTCTTCTATATGTTGACCTCCAGTTGAACCAGCACCATTTGCTGAAAGTCCTATCTTTTTTCCATTGGATGGTTTTGGCTCCTTTGTCAAAAATCAAGTGACTGTAGGTGTTTGGGTTCATTTATGGGTCTTCAATTCTATTTCACTGGTCTATCTGTCTGTGTCTGTACCAATACCATGCAGTTTTTATCACTATTGCTCTGTAATACTACTTGAGTTCAGGATTCCCCCAGAAGTCCTTTTATTGTTGAGGATAGTTTTAGCTATCCTGTTTTTTTTGTTTTTTTTTTGTTTTTTTTTTTATTCAAGATGAATTTACAACTTGTTCTGTCTAACTCTTTGAAGAATTGATTTTTTATTTTGATGGGGATTGCATTGAATCTGTACATCGCTTTTGGTAAAATGGCCATTTTTACTATATTAATCCTGCCAATCCATGCGCATGGGAGATCTTCTGAGGTCTTCTTTGATTTCTTTCTTCAGGGGCTTGAAGTTCTTATTGTACAGATTTTTACTTGTTTGGTTAAATTCACACCGAGTTATTTTATAATATTTGGGCCTATTATGAAGGGTGTACTTTCCCTAATTTTTTCTCAGCTTGTTTCTTTTTTCTGTAGAGGAAGGCTACTGCTTTATTTGAGGTAATTTTATACCCAACCATTTTGCTGAAGGTGTTTATCAGGTTTAGTATTTCTCTTGAGGAACTTTTGGGATCACTTAAATATACTATCATATCATCTTCAAATAGTGATATTTTGACTTCTTCCTTTCCAATCTATATCTCTTTGATCTCCTTTTGTTGTCTGATTACTCTGGCTAGGACTTCGAGAACTATATTGATAAGTAGGGAGAAAGTGGGAGCCTTGTCTAGTCCCTGATTTTAGTGGCATTGCTTCAAGTTTCTCTCCATTTAGTTTAATAGTAGCTACTGGTTTTCTATACATGGCTTTTACTAAGTTTAAGTATGGGCCTTGATTTCCTGTTATTTCCAGGTCTTTTATAATGAAGGGGTGTTGAATTTTTTCAAATATTTTCTGAGCATCTAATGAAATGATCATGTGGTTTTTGTATTTCAGTTTGTTTATATAGTGGATTATGTTGATGGTTTTCCATATATTAAACCATCCCTGTATCCCTGGAATGTAGCCTACTTCATCATGATGGATGATTGTTTTGATGTGCTCTTGGATTCGGTTTGCCAGAATTTTATTTAGTATCTTTTCATCAATATTCATAAGGGAAATTGGTCTGAAGTTCCCTTTCTTTGTTGGGGCTTTGTGTTGTTTAGGTATAAGAGTAATTGTGGCTTCGTAGAATTTGGTAGTGCTCCATCTGTTTCAATTTTATTGAATAGTTTGGATAGTATTGATATGAGGTCTTCTATGGAGGTCTGATAGAATTCTGCACTGAACCAATCTGGACCTGGGATTTTTTTTTTTTTTTTTTTTGTTGGGAGACTTTTAATGACTGCTTCTATTTCTTTAGGAGTTATGCGGTTGTTTATATGGTTTATTTGTTCCTGATTTAAATTTGATACCTGGTGTCTGTCCAGGAAATTGTCCGTTTCCTCCAGATTTTCAAGTTTTGTTGAATATAGGCTTTTGTAGTAGGATCTGATGATTTTTTTTAAATTTCCTCTTGCTCTGCTGTTATGTCTCCCTTTTCATTTCTCATTTTGTTAATTTGGACACACTCTCTATGTCCTCTGGTTAGTCTGGCTAAGGGTTTATCTATCTTGTTGATTTTCTAAAAGAACCAGCTTTTGTTTCTTTTGATTCTTTGTATAGTCCACAAATCAGCTTTCTAATGAGAGTTTTGGCATCTTCCTCTTGAAAGTTTAGCACATATTGTAACTTGGTTTGGACTCTCAAGCTCTCCTTAATACCTTTACTTAGAAAATGATGATCTTAAACTTCTCATCCTTTTGTCTCTAGTGAATACTAAGATTGTAGCAGTAAGTATGGCACTGGATTTATGGGAAGTGTGATGTTGAATATAGAGCTTCCAGGTTCCTAGGTAAGTACTATCTGGACTGAGACAGAGCTATGTTTTCTTCTTCTTCTTCTTCTTCTTCTTCTTCTTCTTCTTCTTCTTCTTCTTCTTCTTCTTCTTCTTCTTCTTCTTCTTCTTCTTCTCCATCTTTTTGTTAATATATTACCTCTCACAGCACCCTTTACTCAAATTTTGTGAAGAAGAGAGGTGAACTAGCAGAAGCTTGGACATTCCTGAGAGCACAGGACAGACTGCAACCTCTGCCCACTTCTGCCCACATTCACAGACCAAGGGGAAATTGTGTAGGGCTCTGGATATGGATATATAGGAACAGTCAGTGGCATGAACCTGCTGTTTTCTGCCTGTGCACTGAACTGAACTGAACCAGTAACACATCTTCCTACACCCAAATCTTGTGGGGGAGAGAGTTGGAGCCTCAGAAGTGCAGACACTCCAGAGAACTCAAAGGAGACTACACTTTTTTGCCCACATTCCTGACCCAAGAGGAAATTTCTTAGTGCCATCACTGCCCTTTGGGCCCAAGTACCTAGGAGCAGTCAAGGGCAGGCCAATTTGGGTTTCTGCCTGCACCAAGAGTTGAAAACCAGCCTCCAGGAGCACCTGCACACCTAACAGTAGAGCTCTCTATTCCCAGATGCAGCTGAAAGAAAACAGTTCTACAGAAGTGCTGACCTGTTTTAAGTGCCTCCAAAAAGAAACAGGAGAGAACATATATTAGCAGCTTAACAGCACACCGAAAACTATAGAACAAAATGAAGCTAATATGCCCAACAGTGTTAGAAGTCAGGAAAAAAAATGAAACTCATAGCTGAAATCAACGAAGTAGAAACAGAAAGGTCTATACAAAGAATCAACAAAACCAGGAGCTGTTCTTTGAGAAAATCAGCAAGATTGACTAACCATTAGCCAGACTAACCAGAAGGCACAGAGACAGTATTCAAATTAACGAAATCACAAGTGCAAAGGGCAACATAACAACAGAATTTGAGGAAATTCAAAAAAGCACCAAATCCTAGTACAAAAGCCTGTATTGAATAAAACTCGAAAATCTGGAGGAAAAGTGCAATTTTTTAGACAATTACCAGGTACCAAAGTTAAAGCAGGAAAGATAAACCATCTTAAAAAATAACTCTTAAAGAAATCAAAGCAGATATTAAAAGACTCCCAACCACAAAAAGCCCAGGACCAGATGGATTTAATGCAGAATTCTATCAGACCTTCATAGAAGACCTCATACCAATACTGTCTAAACTATTCCACTAAATAGAAACAGACAGAGCAGTACCCAATTCCTTCTATGAAGCCACAATTATATTTATACTGAAACCACACAAAACCCAACAATGAAAGAAAACTTTAGACCAATATCCCTCATGAAAATTGATGTACAAATACTCAATAAAATTCTTGTAAACTGAAATGATCATTAGTCATAATCAATAATGCTTTATCCCAGGTATGCAGGAACGTTTAAATATATGGAAATCCACCAAACTAATCCATTATATAAACACACTCAAAGAAAAAAAACCATGATCATTTCACTAAATATTGAGAAAGCTTTTGAAAAAATTCAATACCCCTTCATGATAAAAGTCCTGGAAAGATCAGGAATTGAAGGCCCATACCTAAACATAGTAAAAAGTAATATACAGCAAACGAGTAGTTAACGTTAAACTAAATGGAGACAAACTTGAAGTAATCCCACTAAAATCAGGGAATAGATAAGGCTGCCCACTCTCTCACTACTTACTCAATATAGCCAGAACAATCAGACAAGGAAAGGGGGTCAACTGGATACAAATTAGAAAGGAAGAAGTCAAAATATCACTATTTGCAGATGATAAGGTGGTATAGTGACCCCAAAAGTTCCACCAGAGAGCTATTAAGCCTGATAAACAACTTCAGCAAAGTGGTTTGGTATAAATTTAACTTGAAGAAATCACTAGCCTTCCTCTACTCAAAGTATGAAATTTGGGAACTGACACTGTTCACAATAGTCCCAAATCATATAGAGCAAACTTGGTGTGACTCTAACAAAGCAAGTGATAGATTTGTATGGCAAGAACTTCAAAATTGAAGATCTTAGAAGTTGGAAAAATCTCCCATGCTCATGGGTTGGGAGGATTAATATAGTAAAAATGGCCATTTTACCAAAAGTGATCCACAGATTCAATGTAAAGCCCATCAAAATTCAACCTCAATTCTTCAGAGAGTTAGAAAGAACAATTGGCATATTCATCTGGAATAAAAAAAAAATCCAAGACAGAGAAAACTATCCTCAACAATAAAAGAACTTTTAGGGGTATCATCATCCCTGACCACAAGTTGTATTGGCAACAATTGTTATAAAATTGTATAGTATTGAAACAGGGACATACGGGTAGATGAGTGGAATAGAACTGAAGACCCAGAAATCAACTCACACACCTATGGGTCACTTGACCTTTGGCAAAGGGGCTAAGACCATTCGGTGCAAAAATGATAGCATTTTCAACAAATGGTGTTGGTTCAACTGGACATCAGCATGTAGAATACAAATCATTCCATCTTATCGCCCTGTACAAAGATTAAGTCCAAGTAAATCAAGGACCTCCACATTAAACAGATACACTCAAACTAATAGAATAAATAGTAGGGAAGATTCTCGAACACATGATCCCTGGGGACAATTTCCTCTACAAAACACTAATAGTTTCTGCTCTAAGATCAAGCATTGACAAATGGGACCTCATAAAACAGCAAAGCTGCTGTAAGGCAAAGGACATTGTCATTAGGATAAAATAGCAAGCAACAGAGTGGGAAAAAATCTTTTCCAATCATATATCTGATAGAGGACCATATATATATATATGGAACTCAAGAATTTAAATTCCAGAGAGCCAAATAACCCTATTTAAAAATATGGTATTCTCAGCTGAGGAATATCGAATCATTGAGAAGTACCTAAAGATATGCTCAACATCCTTAGTCATCAGGGAATTGCAAATCAAAGCAGTCCTGAGATTCCACCTCACACCAGTCAGAATGGCTAAAATTAAAAACTCAGGTGTGAATAGATCCTGGAGAGGATGTGCACAAAGTGAAACACTCCTCCACTATTCCTGGGATTGCAAGCTGGGAAAATGATTTTGGAAATCAGTCAAGAACTTCCTCAGAAAATTGGATATAGTAGTTCCTGAGGACCAAGCTATACCATTCCTGGTCATATATCCAAATCATTCTCCAACATATAAAAGGGAAACAGGCACTACTATGTTAATAGTAGCCTTATTTTTAATAGCCAGAAGCTGGAAATAACACAGATGACCTTCAAAAGATGCATGACTACAGAAACTATGGTACCTCTACAGAGTGAAGTACTATCAGAAAAAATAACTTCATGAAATTCAAAGGGAAATGGATGGAACTAAAATATATCATTGTCAGTGAGGTATCTCAATCACCAAAAAAATAAAAAATAAAAAATAAAAAAAATAAAAAAGTACACATGGTATACCCTCATTCCTAAGTGGCTGTTAGCCCAAAAGCCCGGAATACCCAACATACAATCCATAGATGGCATGAAGCTCAAAAAGAAAAACAAGTAAACTATAAATGTTTCAGCCCTTCTTTAAAGATGGAAAAATATACATAGCATATGATATGGAGATAAAGTTTGGTGCAGAGACTGAAGGAATGACCATTCAGAGTCTGTCTCACCTGGGGATACAATACACCCACCAAACCCAAACAATACTGTTCTATCCACGAATTGTATGTTGACAAGACCCTGATATAGCTGTCTCCTGAGAGGCTCTGCTAGAACATGACAAATACAGAGGCAAATGTTTGTAGTCAACCATTGAACTGAGAATAGAATCCCCATTGGAGAAGTTAGAGAAAGGTCTAAAGGAGCTGAATGCATTTGCAACCCCATAAAAACAACCGTAACAACCAACAAGTGCTCCCAGGGACTTAACCATGATCCAAAGAGTACACATGGACAGACCCATGGCTCCAGTTTTATATATTGCAGAGGATGGCCTTGTTGGTTACCAATGGGAGGAATAGCCCTTGGTCATGCCAAGGCTAGATCCCCTAGTCTGGAGGAATGTTGGAACAGGGAGGTAGGAAGTCATGAGTGGTTGGGTGGGAAAATCCTTCATAGAAGAAGGGGTATAGGATAGGGTATTTATGGATAGGAAACCAGAAAAAGGGATAACATTTGAAATGCAAATAAAAATATTGAATAAAAATAAATTAAATGATGAATAAAAGAGAGTACACATCTTGTAAATTTGCATATAGAGACATATGAATCAAATGTACTTCTCCCACTCATTAGCTTCATTAAACACAAAATATGTTTCTAATATTTTGTTTTCTTTATCTTTGTGCAGATATCTGTATAATGCATTTGTATATGTATGCATTTGTGTACCTTTTTGCCTGTTTTTGGGTACATGTGTGCGCACACATGTAGATGTCAAAGGGCAAACTCAAATATCAGACCACTTCTTACAAATTTCTTAAGACAATGTCTGTGTTGATTTTTCTTTTGCAGGCTAACTGGTCCATAAACTACTAGAGATTTTTGGGCTTTTATTACTAAACTTCCTACAAAAGCTATAGAATTGAAGATGAAGACTTACTCTGTTTTCCATCTATCAGACTTAGGTTTCTGATCTTAAAGTCGTTTCTAAAATATATTTTGTGAAAAAGCATATTTCATGTTTGATAGGCCAAGTGTTATATAATACAACACATAAAATAGTATGAATGAGATATATTATTTATATAGGATATATAATTTATAATTTATTAAGTACTTGCCTAGGTGTGTGTTCATACATACCAATACATGCACACATGAGCATTTATATATGTAAATGTTAGGAAGACCTGGAGCTAGAGATGTCTTTGTGTTGGGAAATGAACGTTGTTCTTTGAGAGATGTAATGTATCTCTCAAGCTCTGATGCAACATATTCTTGACCTCTAATGATCATGGTTGTGATGACGATGTTTCATTTTTTAAAACATTCCTCCTCATTATTTTGTTTCCACATCAATGAGAGTGTATGAGGTATAAGGCATGTATACTATCTCATTGAGCAAAGAAGTCTAAGCTCTACATTTATCATCATTCTTTGAGCACAACACAACAGGGTCAGCTTCTTCTTCCTAATAATTTGGATCACTGTTGTAGTAATAATGAATTGGGGTTTTTCCCACTTTTGATCATTTAGTTTCCAGATAAAAGACACAAAATTTTCAGTTTTATAGTAAGCATTGTTCAGCACTAGATGTGGGAAAATATCAAGCTTTTAGGACTATTTTGTCTACCTCTCTGTAAATAACCCCAAGGTATAACTTGCCATGTTTTCCTTAGGCCATTCTTACTCCAGCTGGCCGGCCCTCATAGCCAGTTCTCAGGATCCCTTACCTCATGATATTTGCGTCTCTCCTGTCTCCTTTCTGTCCTCAGAACCCAAGCTCTGTGAGCCAAAGCCCAAGATATTTCTCTTCTCCCAAGCTAAAGGTTCTAGACATCTTTATTTAACCAATATTTTTTTTAATTAAGGAGCAAGGTTACATAGCAACACTTGGTGTGCAGGAGGTTTCCCTCATCCCTCAGAGGCCAGATTCTGTGGGTTAGTATTTAGCACTACAATACATAGCAAAAGACCAAACCACCACAGTTCATTTTAATACCTAGTCCTTCTTCCAGTAAAGTCATTTTTTCATGCTTAGACATGTATTTGTGTCTTTATTAATCATGTCCCTTCTATCAAGAGAAATGAGTCTCATACAGAAGTTCTTTTTATTGCTTCCTTTCTAGTTTTCTGCTTAGCAATTCACTATTTTTTGTAATTGCTTCTATTCCTGTACTAATTAACAGACTCAGATATAATTAGAAAAATATTATTTGAAGCCAAATACTAACGTGTGGAATATGTACAATACTTATCTTTAAATTTTATCAGTATTTAATTAGAGAGGAAGGAAGGAAAAAAGGAAAAAGAAGGGAGGAAGGGAATGAGGGAGGGGGAAAAGTGAGTTAGGAAAGGAGGGAGGAGATGTTTATGGTTCAGCCCATGGTCACTTGTCACCAACACTGTAGAATTGTAATAGGAATAGCATCAGGGTAGAGCCTATGTGGAACAACACTGCTTAGCTTAGAATAACGGAGAAGCAACAATGAACACAAGTTCCAGAGTCACCTTTAAGAACATTCAGGCTTCACTACCTGAATATTCTATAACTTAAATTAGCACCAAAGTTTCTAGGTAACAAGGTTTTCTATGCATGACCTTGGGGTAAGACCTTTAATATATATGAGAAAAGGAGGAAAGAGAAAAGTAATTATTTTACATTATTTGTCTATTACAATTACTGATCAGAGATCCAAACTTAGCAGCTCTTTTCTTTGCAAGTGAATCCAGGGATCCACATTGTAGTTAAATTATGAACTTAAAGGTATAATGCTATCCTTTCACCCTAATATTTAACATATATTCTCCTGTTTTTAAAGTTTGTGTGTGTGTATATATATATATATATATATATATATATATATGATAGAGAACAAAGAAATAAAATTCTCTTAACTTGTAAAAATAATGCAAATATTTCTAGGAGGTTGCCATTATTGTGTAAAAGACTAGAACTGAATGCCAAGCCCACACCATACACCATCATCAAGAAGGATGGAGTATTCTGCCTTGGCTGAATAAGCATACAATATACTTGAGAAAGAAGTTGTCTACTAACAAAGATGAGGACATATCTCACAATCAGTTTTCAAAAGTAGGAGTAGAAACATCTGTTGCATGAGTAGTTAGTAGTGTCTACACTGCCTCCTTTCATCTGAAGGGTGAGTGTCATAAATGAAATAAGTTGGCAGGGTTATTTTTTGTTTGCTTATTTATTGAAAAAAATATGCTTATTGTACATTTCAGACATAATCAACTCTTGCTCCCTTAAATATCATCACAATCTTCTTCAGAATTCATGTCATTTTAAGAAAAAGAACTAAGTTCAGTTAAATAATCCCTTATACTCATGGGTATGGAACCATTAACTATAGCATGACAACCTACAAGAGGCTATACCCTAAGAGAAAGTCAACTTCCTCTAATTCTATAAACTCCCAATAACTCTTTAGTTAAGGAAATTATAATTTATCAGTGATGGAATGTTGACTTGCTTGATATTGTGCAGGCCTTTTGAAAGTAACCATGGCATCCGTGAATTCATGAGTTCATGAGTCAGATTTGCAAGACACCATTTTGCACCAGTCTTCCTTCACCTTGGCATTTAAAATTGTTCCTTTTCTTTTGTTTTTTATTTTTTTATTATTCATTTATTTTTTACAGTACATATTTTACACCCCTCCCAGTCCATGCATCCTCTGACTCTTCTACTACCCATACCTCTCCTCCACTATCTCCTTGAGGATGTCCCTACCCAACTATGCCCACTTCACCTGCCATACCCCAACAGACCTCCCCACTTCTTGGAGCCTATAGTCTCTTGAGTTTAGATGTCTCTTCTCTGATTGAAGCCAGACACAGTAGTCCTCTGAGGTATGTGTTGGGGGCTTCATATCAGCTGGTGTATGCTTCCTGGTTGGTGTCCCAGTAGTTGAGAGATCTCAGGGGTTCAGGTTAGTTGAGATTGCTCTCCTTTCTACAGGGGTTACTCTGTACCTTCTTCCTCAGTTTCATCCAGCTTTTCTCTAATTCAACCAGAATCTGCATCTGACTCTTTCAACTGCTTACTGGGTGTTTTGCAGGGCAGTCATGATAGGCCACTTTTTGTGAGCACACCTTAACCTTAGTAATAACATCAGTCACTGAGGCCTCCCCCTTAAGCTGAATCCCAATTTGGTCCTGTTGCTGAACATCCATTTTTTTCAGTCTCTTCTCCATTTTTTTTTACCTGCAGTTCTTTCAAACTGGAACAATTATGGGTCAGAGTTTTTGACTGTCCTTTTAATTTAGGTAATAATCCCTGATCTTTGGGATCAAGTTGTGATGTACATTTCCCATTATGTCAGAATAGTCTACCAAAATGCATTGTCTTCTTTTTAACCAGCTGTAAATTCTCTATATTAATAGATGCTTATTGCTGAAATAATCTTCGTCTGCTGAAGACCAGGTGCTGAGTTAATCTATATTTATTGAAATATGCATTTACATAATAGTTTCTCTGTCCATTTAGAAAAATATCTGTGACCTATGAATTTTCCAGCCACTTGTCCTTTACCAGATTTACAATTCCAATGATAAATTTCTTCCAGGAGATTGTGATTTTTGACTAACCAGATAGTACTAAGTTACCCTAGTAACATTCACGTCACTATTGTTCCTGTGGGCATGTCTCATTAGCCTTGATATCACTGATGCCAGTGAGGTTCACAACTGTATAAAATTTTTGGTAAGTTTTTCCATCTATTAGTCTGCAAAGTAACTTCCAGTATTAATTATGTAATTTAGTTTTTTATTCTAGTACAATTCTCTACATGGGCTGTAAATCATAATCATAACAGGATATCTGACCCAGAAATTACTAAGGAAATTATTTTACATATCATTGTTGTCTAAGCAGCAGAAAAACATAAATTTATACATTGTTAATGTATAAAACCTGTATTTATTGGATCTCAGAGCTAGCACCAAATGTTTCAGATATGAATTGTCCCAATCCTGGCCTAATTCCTTAATATTGTGTGTTTTTGGTTATGGAGAGAGCCCTCTGTGGTATACAGTCTAATTACTAGCTTTCCGTGGTGATTGCTTCAAGGAGTAATTTTTCTTGGGCTTATTATTAAATTATAAGTTTATTGCTGTCAATTTTTTTTTTTAAATTCATCTGCCAGATAATCTGTTATAATACTTAGAGTGCTGATGCTGTGTTCCAAAGAAATGTTAAAAAAGAAATTGATTTTGATAGTTATTGCAATTGAGATTTGACTTGAGTAAACACATGACCGGGAAAGGTTGCCTGTCTGTAAAATATCTGTTTAAAAGTGTTTGTATCCACCATCCCCAGAGATCCACCTTAAATGTCTAATGTCTAGAAAAATCTTGGTAAATTAAATTACATGTCTGGAAAGCAGAGAGGAAAGAACTCAATCTTTTAGTGAAATTGTATTCAATTGAATCTTCCAAAGAACATTAAAAGATACCAATGTTAGAAGAATAGCTGAAAACCAGTGTATCTGTTACTGGGAAGGGCAATATGTAGACATTTGTCCCAGGATATATTCCAAGAATCCTTGAAAATATTAACCGTTTCTTGTCTGGCCTGTGGTCTTGAAGGAAAAATAAAACAAAACAAAACAAAACAAGAAAAAAAAAACAAAAAAAAATAAAAACAAAACTATTTCATGAAGCCTGCTTCAAAGGCAGGTAGGAGCATAGTGCCCAAGATGAATATCAACTATGGACAGACCATGTAAGTATGCTTGGAATTTATGTTTTTCTTTATTTTAAATTGGATATTTTATTTATTTACATTTCAAATGTGATTCCCTTTCCCAATTTCCCCTCTGGAAACTTCCTATACCATTCTTCTCACCCTGTTTCTATGAGGGTGCTCTCCCATCCACCAACCCATTTCCACCCCATTTCCTAGCAATCCCCTTCACTAGGGCATTGAGCTTTCACAGGACTAAGAGCCTCCTCTCTGATGCTACAAATGCTCTTGGGGGTCTAGTTTATTGATATTGTTGTTCTTCCTGTGCGGTTGCAAACCTCTTCAGCGCCTTCAGTCCTACCACTAACTCCTTCATTCTCAGTCTGATGATTGACTGCAAGCATCCACATCTGTATTCATAAGGCTTTCTCTGGCCAAGAGGATCCAGATACATCAGGCTCCTATCAGCAAGCACTTCTTGGCATCAGTAATAATTTCAGGGTTGGTGCCTGCAAATTTTGGATCTCAAAATTCTTATTTCTTTATACAGTTAGAAAGAGTAATTTTAAAATTCATTTGGAATAAGCAAATTCCCAGGAGAGTGAAAACTATTCTCAACAATAAAACAACTTCAGGGGGAAACACCATTCCTGACATTGAGCTGTACTACAAAACATTAGTGATAAAACCTGCATAGTATTGGTATAGAGACAGGCAGGTAAATCAATGGAATAGAAATGAAGACCTAGAAATGAAACTACACACATATGGTCACTTGTTCCTTGGCAAAGAAGCAAACAGCGTCTAGTTGAAAAAAGACAACACTTTCAACAATTGGTGCTAGTTCAAGTGGAAGTGAGTGAGCAAGTAAAAGAATGAAAATTGATCAATTATTATCTCCTTGTACAAAGCTCAAGTCCAAGTGGATGAAGGACCTCCACATTAAAACAGATACACAGAGTCTCATAGAAGAGAAAGTGGGAAAGAGCCTGAAATACATGGACACAAGGAAAAATTCCAGAACACCAATGGCTTATGTTCTAAAATCAAAAAATGACAAATGGGACCTCAAAAATGAACAGATTCTGGAAGGAAAAGGACACTGCCAATAGGACAAAACCACAACCAATAGATTGGGGAAAGATCTTTATCAATCCTAGATTTGATAGAACCTAAAATCCAATGTGTACAAAAAACTCAAGGATTTAGACTCCACAGAACTAATAACCTATTAAAAATAGGGTATATTGGCAGGGAATAGAGAGGCAAAGATTAAAACAGACACATAAAGAACACCCATTCAGAGCCTGCCCCACATGTGGCCCATACATATACAGCCATCCAATTAGACAAGATGGATGAAGCAAAGAAGGCCGACAGGAGCCGGATGTAGATCTCTCCTGAGAGACACAGCCAGAATACAGGAAATACAGAAGCGAATGCCAGCAGCAAACCACAGAACTGAGAATAGGAACCCCGTTGAAGGAATCAGAGAAAGAACTGGAAGAGCTCAAAGGGGCTCAAGACCCCTTATGAACAACAATGCCAAGCAACCAGAGCTTCCAGGGACTAAGCCACTACCTAAAAAAGACTATACATGGACTGACCCTGGACTCTGACCTCATAGTTAACAATGAATATCCTAGTAAGAGCACCAGTGGAAGGGAAGCCCCTGGGTCCTGCTAAGACTGAACCCCAGTGAACTAGATTGTTGGGGGAGGGGCAGCAATGGGGGAGGATGGGGAGGAACACCCATAAAAAGGGGAAGGGAGGGATTAGGGGTTGTTGCCTGGAAACCGGGAAAGAATAACACTCAAAATGTAAATATGAAATACTCAAGTTAGTAAAAAAAAAAATCAATAATAATAAAAAAAATTTAACTCTCAAAAAAAATAGGGTACAGAGATAAACAAAGAACTATCAACTGAGGAATATCAAATTGCCTAGAAGCAACTAAGGAGATGCTCACTATTAATAGTCATCAGGGAAATGCAAATCAAAACAAACCTGAGATTCTACCTCACACCACTCATACTGGATAAGATCAAAAACTCAGGTGACAGCAGATATAGGTAAGAATGTTTAGAAGAAGGAAGATATCCTCAATATTGGTGGGATTACAAGGAGGTTCAACCACTCTGGAAATCAGTTTGGGAGTTCCTCAGAAAATTTGACAAAGTATTACCTGAGTACTCATCTATACCACTCCTGGGCATATAACCAAAAGATACTCCAACATACAATAAAGACACATGCTCCACTATGTTCATATCAGCCCCATTTACAATAGCCAGAAGCTGGAAAGAATCCAGAAGTGTATGTATCATGATGTCAGTAATTATCAGATTTTTTTTATTAAGGGTTTCGTCAATAAATCCAACCACTAGCAATCGATATAAATTTTTATTGTGACTTATTATATATATATATATTTATATATGTGTGTGTGTAATATTTTAAGTAAAATATATGAAAAATTGTACCACTTTCTCATGTTTGACATCATAAAAACATATTTTAATTTGAATAAACAAAAATCTCTTTTAAGGAAAAAAGAATAAATCAATTTTCATTCTTTTACATATTGATTGCCACTGGACCAGAACCATTTGTTAGTTTGGGTTGTTTGTCAAAGATCAAGAGAATGTATGTGTGTGTGGTTTCATTTCTAGGTCTTGAGTTCTATTCCATTGATCAAGCTGGCTGTTCCTGTGCCAATAACATGTGGGCTTTATCCCAAATGCTTGATAGCACAGCTTGATGTGAGGGATGATGATTCCCTAAGACATTCTTTTATTGTTGAGAATAGTTTTGCTATCCTGGGTTTTTTGTTCTTCCACATAAAGGTGAGAATTGCTCTTTGTATCTCTGTGAAGAATGGAATTGGGATTTTGATAGATATTGCATTGAATATGTAGATTGCTTTTGGTAATATTGCCTATTTGCTATATTAATCCTGCCCATTCATGAGTATAGGAGATCTTTCCATATTCTGTGGTCATTATCAATTTCTTTCTTCAGAGACCTGAAGTTCTTTTCATACAGATCTTGCACTTGCTTGATTAGAGTCAGACCAAGATATTTTGTATTATTTGTGAACTCTTGTGAAGGGTGTTTCCATAATTTCTTTATAAGCCTGTTTATCCTTTAAGGAGAAGAAAAGGAGTGACTTGTTTGCATTAATTTTATTCCAGCAACTTTGCTAAAATTTTGTTTTGTTCGTGATTCTTGCATCAATGACTTCTGATCTCTTCCCTAGGTTTTATATTTCTAGAGTTGCATCCCATCGTGCTTTTTTTTTTTATTCTTTTTATTTCCATTTTTAAATCCTGGATGGTTTTATTCAAGTCCTTCCACTATTTGGTTGTGTTTTCCTATAATTATTTAAGGGATTTTTGTTTACTCTTTAAGGGCTTCTAATTGTTTACTTGTGCTGTCATGTATTTCTTGTTTTTATTAGATGTATTTGCTTAATTACATTTCAAGTGTAATTCCATTTCCAAGTTTCCTGTCCATAAGTCGACATCCCATACCCCTCTCCCAAATTCCACCCATACATTCCCCTTACTGCACCCCCCCATATTCCCCTGCACTGGAGTTCCAACCTTGGCAAGACCAAGGGCTTGCCCTTCCACTGGTGCTCCAACAAGGTTATTCTCTGCTACATATGCAGTTGGAACCCTGGGTCAGTCCATGTACAGTCTTTAGGTAGTGGTTTAGTTCCTGGAAGCTCTGGTTGATTGGCATTGTTGTTCACATGTGGTTGTAAGCTTCTTCAATCTTTCAATCCTTTCTCTAAGTCCCCCGGAGGGGGTCCTCTTCTCAGTTCACTGGATTGTTGCTAGCATTGACCTCTGTATTGGACATGCTCTGGATGTGTCGCTCAGGAGAGATCTATATCTGGTCCTTTTCAGTATGCATTTTCTAACTTCATCAATCTTATCTAAATTTGGTGGCAGTAAACATATGGGCCACATGTGGGGCAGGCTCTGAATGGCCATTCCTTGAGTCGCTGCTCTAAACTTTGCTTTGATATCCCCTCCTATGGATATTTTTGCCCTATTAAGAAGAGTGGGAGCATCTGCATTTAGGTCATCCTTTTTCTTGAGCTGCCTGTGGTCTGTGGATTGCATCTTGGGAAATTCGACCTTTTTGGCTAATATCCACTTATTAATGAGTGAATCCCAAGTGTGTTTTTCGGTGATTGGGTTGCCTCACTCAGGATGATATTTTCTAATTCATTCCATTTGCCTATGAATTTCACGAAGTCATTGTTTTTGATAGCTGAATAGTACTCCATTGTGTACATTTACCACATTTTTTTAAATCCATTCCTCTGTTGCAGGGTCTCTGAGTTCTTTGCAGCTCCTGCCTATAATAAATAAGGGTGCTATGAACATAGTGGAGCATGTGTCTTTGTTTTATGTTGGAGCATCTGTTGAGTATATGCTCAGTAGAGGTATAGCTGGGTCCTCAGGTAGTAGAATGAATAATTTTTAGAGGAACCTCCAGAGTGATTTCCAGAGTGCTTGTACCAGTTCATAATCCCACCAACAATGGAGGAGTGCTCCTCTTTCTCCACATCCTCTTCTGCAACAGATGTTCCCTGAGATTTTTTTTATCTTAGCCATTTTGACTCGTGTGAGGTGGAATATCAAGGTTGTTTTGATTTGCATTTCCCTGATGACTAAGGATGTTGAACATTTCTTTAGGAGTTTTTTGGCCATTCGATATTCCTTAGATGAGAATGTTTTGTTTACCTCTGTACCCCATTTTTTTTAATTAACTTGAATATTTCTTATATACATTTCGAGTGTTATTCCCTTTCCCGGTTTCCGGGCAAACATCCCCTTCCCCCTCCCCTTCCTTATGGGTGTTCCCCTCCCCACCCTCCCCCCATTGCCGCCCTCCCCCCAACAGTCTAGTTCACTGGGGGTTCAGTCTTAGCAGGACCCAGGGCTTCCCCTTCCACTGGTGCTCTTACTAGGATATTCATTGCTACCTACGAGGTCAGAGTCCAGGGTCAGTCCATGTATAATCTTTAAGTAGTGGCTTAGTCCCTGGAAGCTCTGGTTGCTTGGCATGGTTGTATATATGGGGTCTCGAGCCCCTTCAAGCTCTTCCAGTTCTTTCTCTGATTCCTTCAGCGGGGGTCCTATTCTCAGTTCAGTGGTTTGCTGCTTGTACCCCATTTTTTTAAAGGGTTATTTGACTCTCGGGAGTCGAAATTCTTGATTCCTTGTATATTACACATATTAGCCCTCTATCAGGCATAGGATAGGTAAAAATATTTTCCCAATCTGCTGATTTACATTTTGTCCTAATGACAGTATTTTTAGCCTTACAGAAGATTTGAGTTTTATGAGGTCCCATTTGTTGATTCTTGATCTTGAGCATAAGTCATTGGTGTCTAGTTCAGGAAATTTTCCCCAGTGCCCATATACTCCAGACTCATCCCAACTTTTTCTTCTATTAGTTTGAGTGTATCTGGTTTGATGTGGTCCACTTGAAGTTAAGGTTTGTACAGGATGATAACAATGTTTCGACTTGCATTCTTCTCTATTCTGAACTCCAGTTGAACCAGCACCATTTGTTGAAAATGTTATCTTTCTTCCATTGGATGATTTTAGCTTCTTTGTCAATGATCAAGTGACCATAGGTGTGTGGGTTCACCTCTGGGTCTTCAACTCTCTTCTACTGATCTATCTCCCTGTCTCTGTACCAATACTATTCAGTTTTAATGACTATTGCTCTCTAATACTCCTGGAAGTCAGGGATGGTGATGCCTCCAGAATTTCTTTAATTGTTGAGTATAGTTTTTTTTTTTCTTCTTGGTTTTTTGTTATACCATATGAATTTGCAAGTTGCTCTTTCTATCTCTATAAAGAATTGAGTAGGACTTTTGATTGGCATTGCATTGAATCTGTAGATTGCTTTTGACCAAATGACCATCTTTATTATATGAAGCCTGCCAATCCATGAGCATGGGAGATCTTTCCATCTTCTGAGATCTTCCTCAAGTTCTTTCCTCAGAGACTGGAAGTTTTTGTCATACAGACCTTTCACTTGCTAGCTTGAAGTCACAGCAAGATATTTTACATCATTTGGTACTATTGTGAAGGGTGTCATCTCCCTGATTTCTTTCTCAGCCTATTTATCCTTTGAGTAGATGATGGCTACTGATTTCTTTGAGTTAATTGTATACCCCGAAACATTGCTGAAGTTGTTTTTCAGGTCTAGTAGTTCTCTGTTGGAACTTTTGTGGTCACTTAGGTATACTATTATATCATCTGCAAATAGTGATATTTTGATTTCTTCTCTTTCAACTTGTATCCCCTTGACCTGTTTTCATTGTTTGATTGCTCTAGGTAGGAATTCATGTACTATATTTAATAGGTAGAGAGAAAAAGTGGGCAGCCTTGTGTAATCCCTGAATTTAATGGGATTGCTTCAAGTTTCTCTCCATTTAATTTGATGTTAACTACTGGTTTGCTGTAATTACTTTAACTAGGTTTAGATATGGGCCTTGAATTCCTGATCTTTCCAGGACTTTTATCACGAAGGATTGTTGAATTTTGTCAAATGCTTTCTCAGCATTTAATGAGATGATTGTGTGTACTTTTATCCTTGAGTTTGTTTATGTAATGGATTTTATGTTGATGAATTTCCATATAATGAACCATCTCTGCATCTCTGGGATGAAGCCTACTTGATCATGATGGATGATCGTTTCGATGTGTTCTTGGATTCATTTTGCAAGAATTTTATTAGTATTTTTGTGTCGATATTCATAAGCAAAATTGGTTTGAAGCCCTCTGTCTTTGTTGGTTCTTCATGTGATTTCGGTATAAGAGTAATTGTGGCTTCATAGAAGGAATTTGGTAGTGCTCCATCTGTTTCTGTTTTGTGGAATAATTTGGAAGGTATTGGCATGAGCTCTTCTATGAAGGAATGATAGAATTTTGGAATACAACCACGTGTACCTGGTCTCTTTTTGTTTGGGAGACTTTTAATGACTTCCTTTATTTCTTTAGGAGTTATGAGGTTGTTTACATCTTTTATCTGTTCCTGATTTAACTTTGGTGTCTGGTATCTGTCTAAAAAATTGTCCATTTCCTCCAGATTTTCCAGTCTGGTTGACTATACTCTTTTGTAATAGAATCTGATGATTTAATTAAATTTCCTCAAATTATGTTGTTATGTCTCCCTTTTCATTTCTGATTTTTTTGGATACATTCTCTGTGACCTCTGGTTAGTCTGGCTAAGGGTATATCTATCTTCTTGATTTTTTCAAAGAACGAGCTCCTTGTTTTATTGATTCTCTGTTTAGTCCTTTTCACTTCTACTTGGGTGATTTCAGCCCTGAGTTTGATTATTTCCTGCCTTCTACTCCTCTTGGATTTATTAATTTCATTTTCTTTTTATTTTCTGTGTCCATGATATGTCCATTGATGAGAGAGGGATGTGGAAATCTCCTACTATTATTGTGTGAGTTGCAATGTGTGCTTTGATCTTTAGTAAGGTTTCTTTTGTGAATGTATGTGCCCTTGCATTTGGAGCATAGATATTTAGGATAGTGAGTTCATCTTGGTGGATTTTTCCTTTGATGAATATGAAGGGCCCTTCCTTATCTTTTGTAATGATTTTACGTTGAAAGTCAATTTTATTCGATATTACAATGGTGACTCCAGGTTGTTTCTTTGGGTGATTTGCTTGGAAAGTTGTTTTCCAGGTATTTACTCTGTGGTAGTGTCTGTCTTTGTCTCTGAGGTGTGTTTCCTGCATGCAGCAACAAGCTGGGTCTTCTTTAGATATCCAGTCTGTTAGTCTAAGTATTTTTATTGAATCCATTGATGTTGAGAGATATTAGGGAACAGTAATCGTCAATTCCTGTTGTTGTTGTTGTTGTTGTTAGAGCTGGGATTATATTTGCATCTTTTTTGGTGTCATTGCAAGGAAATTATACTCTTGCTTTCTATGTAGTGTAGTTTCTCTCCTTTTGTTGGAGTTTTACATCTATTATCCTTTGTAGGGCTGGATTTGTAGACAGATACTGTGTAAATTTGTTGTCATGGAATATCTATGGTTTCTCTATCTGTGCTAATTGAGACTTTTCCTGGATATAGTAACTTGGGCTGGCATTTGTGTTCTCTTAGGATCTGTATGACATCTGTCCAGAATCTTCTGGCTTTCATAGTCTGGTGAGAAGTTTGGTGCAATTCTTATAGGTCTCCTTTTATATGTTATTTTACATTTGTCCCTTACTGATTTTAATATTCTTTCTTTTGTGCATTTGGTGTTTTAACTATTATGTGACTGGAGGAATTTCTCTTCTGGACCAATCTATTTGGAGTTCTGTAGGCTTCTTGTATGTTTATGTGCATCTCTTTCTTTAGGTTAGGGAAGTTTTCTTCTATAATTTTGTTGAAGATATTTACTGGACCTTTATGTTGAAAATCTTCACTTTCTTCTCTGTGATCCTTATATTTGATTTTTTCATTGTGTCCTGGTTTTCCTGAATATTTTGGGCTCAGAGCTTTTTGCATTTTACATTATCTTTGACAATTGTGTCAATGATTTCTGTGGTTTCTTCTGCCCCTGAGATTCTCTCTTCTATCTCTTGTATCCATTGGTGATGCTCATATCTACAACTCCTTGTCTCTTCATTAGGTTTTCTATAGCAAAGGTTGTCTCCCTTTGTGTTTTCTTTATTGTTTCTATCCATTTTTAAATCCTGAAAGGTTTTGTTCAATTTCTTCACCTGTTTGGTTGTGTTTTCCTATAATTATTTCAGGGATTTTTGTGTTTCCTCTCTAAGGACTTCCACTTCTTTACTTGTGTTTTCCTGCATTTCTTTAACAGAGTTCTTTATGTCCGTCTTAAAGTCCTCTATCATTTTCAAAAAGATGTGATTTTTAAACCTAAATCTGGCTTTTCCAGTTTGTTTAGATATCCAGCAGTTTCTTTGGTGGGAGAACTGTGTTCTGATGATGCCAAGTTGACCTGGTTTCTGTTCCTTATATTCCTGTACTTGCCACTAGCCATTGAGTTGTCTCTGGTATTACCTTGTCTGGCTGTTTCGGAAAGTGACTTGACCCTCCTGTAGGCCTCTGTTTCGACACCCCTGTAGAACTGTTTTCCTATTTTTTTCAGCCTTTCTTGAGAAAAGTTGCTCTGATTTCAAGTGTGGAGGCACTCCTGGAGACTGTCTATCAGGTCTAGGCGGGGGCAGGAATTTTGATTCCCAGGGGGAACAGTTGGGGCTAGGAGATTCCCTCTTGGGTCTGGACTATGGCAGAGGTTAGTCTCCTCTGACTTCTCTGGAATATCCACCTTTCTGAGTGTCCAGCTCTCTCCCCTGCGGGATATGGGTGCACTGAGCTGTTTGGCCAGTTCAGTTTGGTCCTGGGTGCAGACCATAAACACGGGTACTGGCTCCTGACTTTTCCTATTTTCCTTGTCCAGAGGCACTGTGCAGTTTCCCCATGGACAGTGGATATGGGCACAGGTGTGCAGAAATGGCAGTCTGTCCTGCAGTCTCAGGATGTCTGCATTCCTGTGTGTTCAACTCTCTTCCCCACAGGATTTGGGTGCCCTTTATTTCTTTAAGGGAGTTTTTTATGTCCTTCTTAATGTCCTGCATCATCATCATAAAATCTGATTTTAAATCTAAGTCTTGCTTTTCCAGTGTGTTTGGATACCCGGTATTTGCTTTTGGTATTTGTTTAGGTTCTTGTGCTTGCCTATTGCCATCAGGTTGTCTCTGGTATTAGCTTATCTTGCTGTTTCTGACAATGGCTTAACCCTCCTGGAATCCTCCTCTGTTTCAGCCCTCCTATAGAACCATTTTCCTGTTTTATTTCAGCTGTTTCTGGGAACAGAGTGCTTTGCTCTCAGGGATGTAGGTACTCCTGGTGACTGTCTTTCAGCTCTTGGTGCAGATAGAAATCAGAAGGGTCCTGCCCTTGACTGCTCCTGGGTCCCTGCACCCAGGGGGCAGAAATAATACAAGGCAATTCCCACTTGTGTCAGGAATGTGGGCAGAGGGTAGTCCCCTCTGCTTTCTCAGGAATATCAATATTTCTAAGGGTCCAGCTTTCTCCCCCATGGAATTTGGGTGTGGGGAGTTGCTCGATTTGTTCAGTTCAGTTTCATGCATACACCAGAACTGCAGGAACCTGCTGCTTACTGTTCCTATATTCCTGTGTCCAGAGGCACTATGCCATTTTCCTCTTGACCAGGGATGTGTACAGAGTTGGGTAGAAGTGGCAGTCTGTCCTGAGGTCTCAGGATGCTGCATACTTCTTGGTGTTCAGTTCTCTTGCCCATTGAATTTCATTTTCTTTTCTTTATGTGTGTTTATATAGTGGATTATATTCATAGATTTCTGCATATTGAAACATCTCTGCTGCCTTTGGATGAATCCTTCTTGATCATGGTGATTGATCATTTGATGTATTCTTGAATTTTCTTTGCAAGAATTTTATTGCATATTTTTGCATCAATAATCTTGAGTGAAATTGGTCTGAAGATCTCTTTCAATTTTCGGTCTTTGTGGCTTAGGCATCTGTGTAATTGTGGCTTCGTATAATGTATTGGGCATTTTTCCTTCTCTTTCTATTTTACGGAATATTTTAAGAAGTATAGGCATCAGGTCTTAGAATATCTGATAGAATTCTGTACTATATCCATTTGGTCCTGGACTTCTTTTGGTAGGGAGACTTTTAATGACTGATTCTATTTTTTAGAGGTTATGGGACAGTTTGGATGCTTTATCTGGTTTATCTGATCCTGCTTTGAAATTGATACTTGGCATTTGACTGGAAATTCATCCATTTCATTTAGAGTTTCCAGTTTTGTTCAGTATAGGCTTTTGTAATACAATCTGATAATTTTTTAAATTGTTTCCGTTTCTGTTGTTATGTCTCTTTTTTCCTTTCTGATTTATTTTAATTTTCTTACTGTTTCTGTGCCCTCTGGCTGATCTGCCTAAGGGTTTATCTATCTTGTGGATCTTCTCATAGAACAAGCTCCTGGTTTTGTTGATTCTTTGTATAGTTCTTTTTGTTTCTACTTGGTTGCTTTCAGTCTTCACTTGATTATTTCCTGTTATCTACTTTTCTTGGGTGTATTTGCTTCTTTTTGTTCTAGAGAGGTCAAGACCCTACTCGTCAAAGTCTCCAAACCTGTGGGTAAATTTTAAAAGAATATTACAAGCCGAAAAGGCTAAGAATATTCTCCCATCTCCTGGAAATGAACTGCTTAAGTGTTTCCCATAAACTAGATTTCTTAACCTGTAGCCCAGTAGTCTTGGAAACTTCATCCATGTGGCACCGGCTTTATGGGTAAGAAAAAGGAAGGACTGAGGGGGACGTCTTCTCACCCAGTGGCTACTGAGGGAAAAGTGTATATGGCAAAGTTGACACTGCAATAAGGCACTAACAAGCCACTGCATGAAGTTCTAAAGGGAAATCATTTTTTGTTTGTTTGTTTTAGGTTTTGTTTTGTTTTGATTTGGCGCACGCACACACACACACACACACACACACACACACACACAGACGCGCACTTGGGTGTCTGTATGTGAGTTGAGATACTTTTTTTTTTCTGTGTAGCTCTGGCTGTTCTGAAATTAGCTCTGTAGACCAGGCTAGTCTCAGACCATGACCTCACAGAGATCCATTTGCCTTTTCCTCCTGAGTGCTCAGATTAAAGGCATACACTGTAGTGACTGAGTCTAAAGGTAACTCTTATTTTGTAATGAATTGTATAGGGTACCACTAAGGCCAAAACTGTGAATTAAAATGTCATGGATTCTGAATGGGTGAATAGATTAAGGAAAAGAGCAAACCCACCTGTGTCAATGGTAATGATGTTCAGTGGCACTGTATATTACAAGTTTGTAGATATTGTTGCTATTTTTATTATTATTTAATTATGTATACTAGCATAATATGTAAATGTGATTCACAGTTACAATCAATTGAGTTTTGGTAGAACCTTTTCAATTTTGAAAAGGCATTTGGATTATTAATATTATGGGGACCTTGGAAATTGGAATCTATAACTTACACCATGAAAGACACTGAATGTATGGAAGGAAAGGATAGACTATTTTACCCAGGATATTAAATGTCCTCTGAAATCCATTCACATGAACACTTGTTCCATAGCTGGTGAAATGTGTGAAGCCTTTAGAAGGTAAATTCTTACATTACAAAATGCACCAGGGTATTTGAGATTCATAGGCACGTCCCATGTCCTGTGTCATTTTTCACTTTTATTGTAGGTATACTGTGGCAAACAATTTTGGTTTGTATTCCCTTCAAATATGTCGTAAATTGAACCCTTCTTCTGTAACTTTCTTCATTTCAATATTTTGTCAAAGAAGCGAGAAGAGTCACTCCAAACAAACTACTTCTTTTTTATGGTCAAATAATATTCCAGTATATGCTTACTGGTGTCACAGAAAGCTATAGCAAAAGAGGACAAACTCCATAGCTTAAAAAGAATAGACATTATTCTCTATCATTTCTGATGACCAGAAGTCCCAAATTTAAGTGCAAGGACAGCCACACCACCTTTTGGCACTTTCATGGACTGACTTGCATCTGATAACTTTCAGCACTCTTCAGCACTGAGGCTTCGCATTACAGTGGAAATTCTCCAGTTTCCATGCAGTATACTGCCTTTTGCACTGTGTGCCTTGTCTATGCTTTAGTGTCCCCAATATTCTTTTTAGGGACACAAACCACAGAGTTAACTATAGTACAATATGAACACGTTGACCTAGTTATTTCTTCAAAAATCCCTATTTCTTGTGGAAAGCCACAATAACATTCGCCACCACAAGATGGCGCTGGCTTCCACTGTGCCCCACATGGAAAGCCGGGATAGCATTCGCCTTTACAAGATGGAGTTGGCTTCCGCCGCGCCAGCCCGACTTCCTTTCAGGAAGCTAGCTGTGTGCGCATGTGCAAGAGTGTGTTCGTGCCAGGTCTTTGCCCACTCCGGGGCGTGCCTATGAGATCATGGGTAAGCGACCAATCAGGTGCTAGGGTGTATATAAGCCACGCCATTCTGGGGCTCGGGGCTCTCCTCTTCAAGATATAATAAACGCTTTGCTGCAGAAGGATCCTGGTGTCCGCGCGCGTGTTCTTGCTGGTGAGACGATAGCGCGGGACAATTTCTCGATAAGGTACTGATATAGATATGTCTACTTTCATGAGCTAGATGCAATATCCATCATGGTATTTACCTTCTCCACTGTATGAATAAGGTATATCCTCTTCATTTTGCTTCTATAATTCTAGCATTGTGTTTCTTCAAAGATAAACCATATCCCATCGCATTGACTGATAACTCAAACTTGTCTTAAGTTTGAGAATTCAGATCCTTCATTTTCCACCAAACACCACATTCTCTTAGCTATGCAACAACATAACAAAACGCTCTTCTTGAGTTCTTCATATCTCCTCCTTAGCACATTACATGCCTCCCTACCCTTTCCTTCAACTTTTGGTTGTCTGTACACTTCCAATAAATATTTGTGATAAGCAAAACCATGAATAAAAAACTCTTCACTTCATCCCATGATTCCTAAATACTGATATCTCCTAATTCTTTGTCAGAATAAAGTTTCCTGAAAATTTTCATAATACTCACAATGTATTCTTCTCCACTCCTGGTGCTATAGAATCCATTTCAGTCTGTTATCTTAATTCCTTCAACACTCTTTTAATTATCATCATAAAAATTGCCATTATATACCCGTGATTCTATTTTTTTTCTAAATTGAATTTCTAGGATCTCTATTTTATTCTGTTATATCAAATATTCTTGGGGTTTGGGCTGGGCACTAGAAAGAATATCTACTTACCCAGAGAGAGAGTCAAAGTATTAATTACACCAACACCAACTAATGAATTCAGCCGAGTGACTTAGTATAGTGTGGGTGAGGGTCACTTAAAGATCACGAATGATTCAACTGCAATTTTACAGTCTTTATACACTCAAGTCTGCATAGATAATGAGCCTGGAAAGCTACAGTCCATAAGCTGTTGGCAAAACTTGCACATAGCTGATAAGTCTGAACATTTCCCCTTTACAGCCAGTATGATCATAGTTTCTTCCCCCTAATGCTGGTTACCATTTTTGTAACTTTGAAGAGAAGTTCTCAGAGACTTCTAAGTTTCAGCTTTTCCAGATTGTGATCCAGATTTGTTCAATCCTAAGTCTCATGGATTCCCCATTCTTTCATGAAGGAAATGTTTCTATTTGAAAACAATAGTATAAAACATATTGACCCAGAGTAAAATATTCTACTATATTCATTGACAGCATGATTATTTGCAAATATCATACACATCTAAATCATCAAGAGTTAATCAAAAAGAAACAAATGCAGTACATTCCTTTCCTGGCCAAATGCTAAGATGCATAATTTAATCTTACAACAGTAAATAATAAGTAAACTTTGCTTTTATTTAGCTCAGCCAGTATGTACTGCTTAAAGCAACCTTCTTATATTCATAATTAATGTATCAGATAGTGACCTTAGCTCATTTTTCACATGTATGATCTGGTTAATATTTATTACCTTCTGAAGTAAAACTCACAAGAGGATACTGCAGTATTTAACTTTAAGTAATTGTTCCTTTAAAAATATTTTAGTATATTATATTTGTATATGTTTCTCCCTTTCCCAACTTCTAGATTTCCCACAAAAAACAACTTCATGTCCTCAGGATCTCTTTAAACTAACAAAATCCAAAGAAAACAATAAGACAAAAACCTACTAAAATAAAAAATTCCTCAAACAATAATGGAATCCATTTGTGTTGGCCAACTACTTATGGATTTGGGCCCTACCCTGAGTTGTATTTGATATATTCATTGACAGTCACTGTAGAAAACTAGATTGTCCTTTTCCAGCAGGTAACAATAGCAAATACCACCTTGCTATGGTATGGAACATTGTATGTACTTACCCTTTTCCATTATGAGATTTTGTCTGGTTTTGAAGTTATTCTGGACTTGTGTGGGCTGTCAAAGCCACCATGAGTTCATATGTGTACCATCCAGTTGGATCAGGAACGTGTTTTCTTGTAGTCATCTACCACCTCTGCCTCTTAAAATCTTTCTTCCTCCTTCTCTGCATAGACCTGTAAGCCTTTAAGACAGGTTTTTGTTATTGTTCTTACTGTTGTTGTTGTTGTTTATTTTGTTTTTGTTTTTGTTTTGATAATCATATTAATTGTTTTATCTACTCAAACCTTACTTCCCACCAGGTAAGAAATAAGTCAAATCGTTTCCCATGTTACCACATCAGTGACTGTATTATACATTTCTGGTGCTATGCTTTCTCCACAATAAAGAGCTATGCCCTCAAAACTGAAACAAAATAAATGCCACCACTTTTAATTTGCTTTTCAAAAATAACATTTATTTATTTGTTTGGTTATTTATTTATTTATTTATTTATTCTGTCATTTATTTGGTAGATGAGGGCATGCCTATTTCATGCCAAACTTTTAGAGATATGGACATCCAAGGGGAGTTTTCAGGATTCATTTCTTTCTTTCCACTACATAAGGTCCTAGGGATAGAAATCAAGTCATCAGATTTTAAGAAAGCAAGAGTACTACATGAAATTTCTTGCTGACATTTGCATTGCTTTTCTGCAGGTATTTTATGGTGGTAATACAAAAGTAAATAATATTGGCACTGTAAGTACTATGAGAGGGACACTGACACTTTCATCATTAAAGAGAAAATGGAAGAAGCATAAAGACAAATCACACAGAAGATACTGAAGACAGCTTTGTCAAAATGACTGTGACATTTGATAAAAATACAACATGAAATAGGACCTTACCTTCTTTTTATACGTTTTTAATTTTTGAGATTATAACATAATAATAAGCCTTTTTTTCTTTTCTATTTTTTTTTATTAACTTGAGTATTTCTTATGTACATTTCGAGGTGTTATTCCTTTCCCTGTTTCCAAGCAAACATCCCCTTCCCTCCCCCTTCCTTATGGGTGTTCCCCTCCCCACCCTCTCCCCATTGCTGCCCTCCCCCCAACAGTCTAGTTCACTGGGGGTTCAGTCTTAGCAGGACCCAGGGCTTCCCCTTCCACTGGTGCTCTTACTAGGATATTCATTGCTACCTACGAGGTCAGAGTCCAGGGTCAGTCCATGTATAGTCTTTAGGTAGTGGCTTAGTCCCTGGAAGCTCTGGTTGCTTGGCATTGTTGTACATATGGGGTCTCAAGCCCCTTCAAGCTCTTCCAGTTCTTTCTCTGATTCCTTCAACGGGGGTCCCGTTCTCAGTTCAGGGGTTTGCTGCTGGCATTCGCCTCTGTATTTGCTGTATTTTGGCTGTGTCTCTCAGGATCGATCTACATCCGGCTACTGTCGGTCTGCACTTCTTTGCTTCATCCATCTTCTCTAATTGGGTGGCTCTATATGTATGGGCCACATGTGGGGCAGGCTCTGAATGGGTGTTCCTTCAGTCTCTGTTTTAATCTTTGCCTCTCTCTTCCCTGCCAAGGGTATTCTTGTTCCCCTTTTAAAGAAGGAGTGAAGCCTTCACATTTTGATCATCCGTCTTGAGTTTCATTTGTTCTAGGCAACTAGGGTAATTCAAGCATTTGGACTAATAGCCACTTATCAGTGAGTGCATACCATGTATGTCTTTCTGTGATTGGGTTAGCTCACTCAGGATGATATTTTCCAGTTCCAACCATTTGCCTACGAATTTCATAAAGTCGTTGTTTTTGATAGCTGAGTAATATTCCATTGTGTAGATGTACCACATTTTCTGTATCCATTCCTCTGTTGAAGGGCTTCTGGGTTCTTTCCAGCTTCTGGCTATTATAAATAAGGCTGCGATGAACATAATGGAGCACGTGTCTTTTTTATATGTTGGGGCATCTTTTGGGTATATGGCCAAGAGAGGTATAGCTGGATCCTCAGGCAGTTCAAAGTCCAATTTTCTGAGGAACCTCCAGACTGATTTCCAGAATGGTTGGACCAGTCTGCAACCCCACCAACAATGGAGGAGTGTTCCTCTTTCTCCGCATCCTCGCCAGCATTTGCTGTCACCTGAGTTTTTGATCTTAGCCATTCTCACTGGTGTGAGGTGAAATCTCACGGTTGTTTTGATTTGCCTTTCCCTGATGACTAAAGATGTTGTACATTTCTTTAGGTGTTTCTCAGCCATTCGGCATTCCTCAGCTGTGAATTCTTTGTTTAGCTCTGAACCCCATTTTTTAATAGGGTTATTTGTCTCCCTGCGGTCTAACTTTTTGAGTTCTTTGTATATTTTGGATATAAGGCCTCTATCTGTTGTAGGATTGGTAAAGATCTTTTCCCAATCTGTTGGTTGCCGTTTTGTCCTGACCACAGTGTCCTTTGCCTTACAGAAGCTTTGTAGTTTTATGAGATCCCATTTGTCGATTCTTGATCTTAGAGCATAAGCCATTGGTGTTTTGTTCAGGAAATTTTTTCCAGTGCCCATGTATTCCAGATGCTTCCCTAGTTTTTCTTCTATTAGTTTGAGTGTGTCTGGTTTGATGTGGAGGTCCTTGATCCACTTGGACTTAAGCTTTGTACAGGTTGATAAGCATGGATCGATCTGCATTCTTCTACATGTTGACCTCCAGTTGAACCAGCACCATTTACTGAAAATGCTATCTTTTTCCATTGATGGTTTTGGCTCCTTTGTCAAAAAAAATCAAGTGACCATAAATTGTTCATTTCTGGTCTTCAATTCTATTCCATTAGTCTATCTGTCTGTCTCTGTACCAATACCATGCAGTTTTTTATCATATTGCTCTGTATTTGCTTGGAGTTCAGGATGAGATTCCCCCCTGAAGTCCTTTATTGTTGGAGGATAGTTTTAGCTATCCTGGGTTTTTTGTTATTCAGATGAATTTAAAATTGTTCTGTCTAACTCTTTTGAAGAATTGGAGTTGGTATTTTGATAGGGATTGCATTGAATCTTAGATCGCTGGCAAAATGGCCATTTTTACTATATTAATCCTGCTTAATCCATGAGCATGGGAGATCTTTTCCATCTTCTGAGGTCTTCTTCAATTCTTTCTTCAGAGTCTTGATTCTTGTTGTACAAATCTTTTACTTGCTTAGTTAAAGTCACACCGAGGTATTTTATATTATTTGGGTCTATTATGAAGGGTGTCGTTTCCCTAATTTCTTTCTCAACTTTTTCTCTTTTGTGTAGAGGAAGGCTACTGATTTATTTGAGTTAATTTTATACTCAGCCACTTTGCTGAAGTTGTTTATCAGCTTTAGTAGTTCCCTGGTGGAACTTTTGGGATCACTTAAATATACTATCATATCATCTGCAAATAGTGATTTTTGACTTCTTCTTTTCCGATCTGTATCCCCTTGACCTCCTTTTGTTGTCTGATTGCTCTGGCTAGAACTTCAAGAACTATATTGAATAAGTAGGGATAGAGTGGGCAGCCTTGTCTAGTCCCTGATTTTTAGTGGGATTGCTTCAAGTTTCTCTCATTTGGTTTAATGTTAGCAACTGGTTTTTTGCTGTATATGGCTTTACTATGTTTTGGGGTATGGGCCCTTGGATTCCTATTCTTTCCAGGACTTTTATCATGAAGGGGTGTTGAATTTTGTCAAATGCTTTCTCAGCATCTAATGAAATGATCATGTGGTTTTGTTCTTTCAGTTTGTTTATATAATGGATCACGTTGATGGTTTTCTGTATATTAAACCATCCCTGCATGCCTGGGATGAAGCCTACTTGATCATGGTGGATGATTGTTTTGATGTGCTCTTGGATTCGGTTTGCCAGAATTTTGTTGAGTATTTTCAAGATGTTCAGGTAAGGGAAATTGGTCTGAAGTTCTCTTTTCTTTTTGGGTCTTTTTTGTGGTTTAGGCATGAGAGTAATCTTGGTTTGCTAGAAGGAGTTCATAGTTAGCTTCATCTGTTTCAATTTTGTGGAATAGTTTGGATAATATTGGTATAGGTTTTCCTGAAGGTCTGATAGAATTCTGCACTAAACCCGCCTGACCTGGGCTCTTTTGGTTGGGGAGACTCTTTAATGGCTGCTTTATTTCCCTAGGAGTTGCGGGGTTGTTTAACTGGTTGATCTGTTCCTGATTTAACTTTTTGGTACCTGGTATCTGTCTGGAAATTGTCCATTTCCTGCAGATTTTCAAGTTTTGTTGAATATAGCTTTTATAGTAAGATCTGATGATTTTTTTGAATTTCCTCTGAATCTGTAGTTATATCTCCCTTTTCATTTCTGATTTTGTTAATTTGGACACACTCTCTGTGTCCTCTCGTTAATCTGGCTAAGGGTTTATCTATCTTGTTGATTTTCTCAAAGAACCAACTTTTGGTTCTGGTGATTCTTTCTATGGTCCTTTTTCTTTCTACCTGGCTGATTTTAGCTCTGAGTTTGATTATTTCCTGCCTTCTACTCCTCCTGGGTGTATTTGCTTCTTTTTGTCCTAGAGCTTTTAGGTGTGCTGTCAAACTGCTGACATATGCTCTTTCCTGTTTCTTTCTGCAGGCACTCAGCGCTATGAGTTTTCCTCTTAGCACAGCTTTCATTGTGTCCCAATAAGTTTAATTTGTCTTCCTTCATTTCATTAAATTCTAAAAAGTTTTTAATTTTTCTTTATTTCTTCCTTGACCAGGTTATCATTGAGTAGAGCATTGTTCAATTTCCACGTATATGTGGGCATTCTTCCCTTATTGTTATTGAAGACCAGCTTTAGGCCGTGGTGGTCCGATAGCACGCATGGGATTATTTCTATCTTTCTGTACCTATTGAGGCCCGTTTTTTGACCAATTATATGGTCAATTTTGGAGAAAGTACCATGAGGAGCTGAGAAGAAGGTATATCCTTTTGCTTTAGGTTAGAATGTTCTATAAATATCCGTTAAGTCCATTTGGCTCGTGACTTCTCTTAGTCTGTCTACGTCTCTGTTTAATTTCTGTTTCCATGATCTGTCCATTGATGAGAGTGGGGTGTTGAAGTCTCCTACTATTATTGTGTGAGGTGCAATGTGTGTTTTGAGTTTAGTAAGGTTTCTTTTACGTATGTAGGTGCCCTTGTATTTGGGGCATAGATATTTAGGATTGAGAGTTCATCTTGGTGGATTTTTCCTTTGATGAATATAAAGTGTCCTTCCTATCTTTTTTGATGACTTTTAGTTGAAAATTGACTTTATTTGATATTAGAATGGCTACTCCAGCTTGCTTCTTCCGACCATTTGCCTGGAAAGTTGTTTTCCAGCCTTTCACTCTGAGGTAGTGTCTGTCTTTGTCTCTGAGGTGTGTTTCCTGTAGGCAGCAGAATGCAGGGTCCTCGTTGCGTATCCAGTTTGTTAATCTATGTCTTTTTATTGGGGAGTTGAGGCCATTGATGTTGAGAGATATTAAGGAATAGTGATTATTGCTTCCTGTTATATTCATACTTGGATGTGTTATGTTTGTGTGCTTTTCTTCTCTTTGTTTTGTTGCCAAGACGATTAGTTTCTTGCCTCTTCTTGGGTATAGCTTGCCTCCTTATGTTGGGCTTTACCATTTATTATCTTTTGTAGTGCTGGATTTGTAGAAAGGTATTGTGTAAATTTGGTTTTGTCATGGAATATCTTGGTTTCTCCATCTATGTTAATTGAGAGTTTTGCAGGATACAGTAACCTGGGCTGGCATTTGTGTTCTCTTAGGGTCTGTATGACATCAGTCCAGGATCTTCTGGCCTTCATAGTTTCTGTGAAAAGTCTGGTGTGATTCTGATAGGTCTGCCTTATATGTTACCACCTTTTCCTTTACTGCTTTTAATATTCTTTCTATGTTTTGTGCATTTGGTGTTTTGACTATTATGTGATGGGATGAGTTTGTTTTCTGGTCCAATCTATTTGGAATTCTGTAGGCTTCTTGTATGTTTATGGGCATCTCTTTCTTTAGGTTAGGGAAGTTTTCTTCTATGATTTTGTTGAAGATATGTACTGTTCCTTTGAGCTGGGAGTCTTCACTCTCTTCTATACCTATTACCCTTAGGTTTGATCTTCTCATTGAGTCCTGGATTTCCTGTATGTTTTGGACCAGTAGCTTTTTCCGCTTTACATTATCTTTGACAGTTGAGTCAATGATTTCTATGGAATCTTCTGCTCCTGAGATTCTCTCTTCCATCTCTTGTATTCTGTTGGTAAAGCTTGTATCTACAGCTCCTTGTCTCTTTTGGTTTTCTATATCCAGGGTTGTTTCCATGTGTTCTTTCTTGATTGCTTCTATTTCCATTTTTAATTCCTTCAACTGTTTGATTGTGTTTTCCTGGAATTTTTTCAGGATTTTTTGTGTCTCCTCTCTATGGGCTTCTACTTGTTTATTTATGTTTTCCTGGAATTTTTCAGGCATTTTTATGATTCCTCTCTGTAGGCTTCTACTTGTTCTCTGGGAGTTCATCATGTCTTTCTTGAAGTTCTCCAGCATCATGGTCAAATATGATTTTGAATCTAGATCTTGCTTTTCTGGTGTGTTTGATATTCCATGTTTGTTTTGATGGGAGAATTGGGCTCGATGGTGCCATGTAGTCTTCTTTCTGTTGCTTGGGTTCCTGCGCTTGCCCTCTGGCCATCAAATTATCTCTAGTGTTACTTTGTTCTGCTATTTCTGGACAGTGGCTAAACTGTCCCATAGGCCTGTGTGTCAGGAGTGCTGTAGACCTGTTTTCCTCTCTTTCAGTCAGTTATGGGGACAGAGTGTTCTGCTTTCGGGCGTGTAGTTTTTCCTCTCTACAGGTCTTCAGCTGTTCCTGTGGACCTGTGCCTTGAGTTCACCAGGCAGGTCACTTGCAGCAGAAAAGTTGGTCTTACCTGTGGTCCCGAGGCTCAAGTTCGCTCGCGGGGTGCTGCCCATGGGCTCTCCGTGGTGGCAGCAACTAGGAAGATCTGCTCCGCCTCTTCCGGGAGCCTCAGTGCACTAGGGTTTCAGATGGATTCTGGTGCTTTCCTCTGGAATCAGCAATGTGTGCAGAGAGCAGTCGCTTCTGGTTTTGCAGGCGTGTCTGCCTCTCTGAAGGTTCAGCTCTCCCTCCCACAGGATTTGGGTGCAGAGAACTGTTTATCCGGTCTGTTTCCTTTAGGTTCCGCCTGTGTCTCAGGCAGGGCTCCTGCTGCTCCTGGGCCCTCCCCCACAGGAACTCAGAGGCCTTGTACAGTTTCCTCTTGGGTCAGGGATGTGGGCAGGGGTGGGCAGTGTTGGTGGTCTCTTCTGCTCTGCAGCCTCAGGAGTGCCCACCTGACCAGGCGGTAAGGTATCTCTCCCACGGGTTCTGGGAGCAGAGAGCTGCTGCGGGCCGGCCTTTTTTTCTTTTCTAAAACCATGCCCATATACCTATCCCCACTCTCCTGGAAATACATGGACTCTTTGTACATTATATATACATAGTATACATAGTATATTTAATGAAATTTTGTAAATATATATATATACATATGTATATATATACATATGTATATATATATGTGTGTGTGTGTGTGAAGATATGGATGCAGTATCAATTATATATGTATATATGTATATGCATACATATAAGTTGCAATATAAATAATTTCATAAACATATATTATTAAATATAACTTGCCCAGTCTATCAAATGTTATTTGTATACATATTTTCAGACCTAGACATTATTCATTGGAAAGTCAATTGGTGTATTCTTCCCTGGGGAGGACATTTTTTCAATCTCTCTCCTTTCCTCAACTTTTTCTCTACCTGTTTGATGTTATGCAGACTTTTCCATTTAGTTTCTTATATTAATTGGTTTCATTATTGTTCAGTTCATGATAGTGTAGTTATGTTGGTGAGACTTTATGAATGTAGCTTCTGACAATACCAAGAGACATGCGCACATACAAAATTCCCTGATCCACTTGCTGGCTTTTACAACTTTCTGTTCCCTCTTCCTCAATGTTCCCTCAGCCTCAAGTGAGAGAGTGTTTTGGAGATGTGTCTTTTTGCAACCAGCCTCTAGTAAACTTCACATTGCTTAGTTGTGGCTTTAAATAGTAGTCTGTTGAACAAAGAAGTTTTCTTGCTGATCAGTAGAGATTATATCTCTGTAATCAAATAGCAAATGTTTATAAGAGTGTTGTTAGAGATTATGCTGATATAGTAAATTAGTGCTTGTAGATGCTCCTTTAATATCCATAAACCAGTGCATAGGGTGTCACTGAAAAATCCAAGGTTAGTATCTACTATATTATCCAGTCAATAAAATCATAGAAAATAATCTCTGGTCCCTCAAAAAAAAAAAAACAGTTATGGAAGAAAGCATGACTTTATAAATTGCAAGCCAGTGGATATACCTACACAGTTAGAGTTTCACTCAACCCTGAGAGTGATTAAAACTTTCCAAACTGTCACATGAACTAGCTGATATGGTAGGATATGCCTTTGGTCCCACATTTGGGAAACAAAATCAGGTGGATCTTTGAGTTCTGGACCAATTTGTTTTGCATAGTAGTTACAATGTAAACTTGTATATATTATGAAACCCTAATTCAAAAAGAATAATAAAGAAAAAGAAAAAAGAGAAAGAGAGAGAGAGAGAATAGAGGGAGAAAGAGAGAGAATTAGGAGGAGAAGGAAGAGGAGGAAGAGGAGGAAGAAGGAAGAAAGAGACAAAGAAACAAAGGAAGAAAGAAAGAAAGCCAAAAAAAGAAATGAAGGAAGAAAGAAAAACAAAAAGAAAGAAAGGGAATAAAGGAGGAAAGAAAGAAAGACTGAGGGAAGGAAGGGAGGCAAGAGGGAGGGAGGGAAGTGAAAGTATAGAAGAAAAAAATAAACTTCAAATTAGTTCTGCCCCTATAGAAGTATTTGTCTCTGATAACTGAATCTTCGTTTGGAGGATCAATGGCTTCTCCTACTATTGATGCAAGATAATACCATCCTCTGCAACATATGCAGCTGGAGCCATGAGTCTCTCCACGTGTACTCATTGGTTGCTGGTTTAGTCCCTGGAATCTCTGGGGTGTGTAGGGGTTCTGGTTAGTTGATATTTTTTTCTTCCTATGGGGTTGCACACACCTTCATCTCCTTCAGTATTTTCTCTAGCACCTCCACTGGGGTCCCCGTGGTCACTCTGATACTTAGCTTCAAGTATCCTCATCTGCATCAATAATATTCTGGCAAAGCCTCTCAGCAGTCATCCATATGAGGCTACTTTCAGTTTTATTATACTACTCAAAATGACCTCTGTAAGGATTGTAATATCCACAATGTAATGGAACCTCCTACACTAACTAGTAGTCATAGCCATCCCTCACTGTATTAGTTACATTTTATTGTTTTAATAAATCACAATGAAAGATACAAAATAGCCCAAAGTAGAAATAGCTATTTTTGGCTTCGGTTCCAAAGAGATACTTAATAATGGCAATGTATTCAGTAAGCTTAAAGAGCATATTTCCACCTGAAACTCAAGCAAGCAACGGATGCTAATTGGAAATATGCTAAAAGACCACAGTGACATTCATTCTCTAGCAAGTTTCCATCTCCTAAAGGTTCCACAACATCCTTAAACAGTGTCATGAACAAGGAGCAAAATGTTCAAATACATGAGCCTATTGTGGAACTTTCTCCTTCAAAGTAACAATACCAGTAACACGTCCACAGTCCAATCATGTGTAAGTAATTTTTTTATATTACCCTTTCATTACACATAGATTATTTTCTCATGCAATATATATTGAATAGAATTTCCTTTCCTATGGTCCTATCAGCTCTTTCTCAATTTTTTTCTGTCCAGATACTCTCCTTTTCTGTCTCTCATTACAAAATAGCAGGCTTCTAAGAGATAAGAAAAACATTTTAAAATAAAATATTATAATAATATACAAAAGAAGTTATAATAAATTTGTAGAAGCCGACCAATAGAAAGTGTAAGATTCCCAAGAGAAGGCACAAGAATCAGAGACCTCTCATTCACTGATTCAGAACCATCACACTATTACTAAACTGAAAAATACAGTATATATGCAGAGCACCTGACAACAACCTCTGTATAAAATGGATGTACATAATAATATACATAATAATAGGTGGCAAGTGTAAAAAATGTGTGGAACAATAATGTTATGTCTCCCACACTCTAATGTTCTCATTTTTTTCTTAAACTTAAAGTTCACAGGACCTGTTTTATTAAACCCCACCTCGTTCAGAAAATGCACATCATCTAGGCCTATCAGAACTAATAATGCAGTGTGTTAAACAAATAGCTTATCGTCTTTGTAAGGGCATTACAACCTTCTAAATGCAAAATGCTTCATTGTGAAGACAAATCCAATTGCTCCTATACATGAGACAACACTAATATAGGGATATAAGTATATCACCATTCACTTTATCTGTAACCTAAGGGCTCTCTTCTCATCTACTAGGTAAGCATTATTTTATTTAAGTCATCAGAGAGCAAAGCATCAATTGAGCATAGGGAAAATTAATAATGGAGTCTCAGTATGCTTGAATGCCTAGCTTCTCTTAGGCTTATTCACTTGAAACAGTGTAAGAAAATTGTGTCTGTTCAGCAATAATAATTCTAAAAATTACAAATGTCTGTTAGCAACCACCTGAAGAATTCATCTTTGGGCAACTTGAATCATAGCTGGTAGAAAGGCCACTGAACAGGCTTCAAGGCACTCATACAAACAGACCATATGGAAACATTGTTATATGCTCTGTAAATTCAATTTTCTTTACTTTTTCATTGAACACTAAAATAACTAATTGGAGTGCGTGTCATTTATTTGCACACCCATTGTTATTATTCATAGAGAATGCCATGAATTCAAAGGAAAATAATGCTATGACACATTTATCCTTCATGGATTTTATTAACTGTGTCCATACACAGCAGTGGCAGGATTGTTATGGAACACCAGTGATCACAGGGCTGTTTCCAAACAAAAATCATAAAGACTTAAGTTTTAAATGTGGTTTGTCTTAACTTATGGGAAACTATTGTTTATTTTCCTTTATTTGTATTGACTCTGTTAATCATAATCTAAGTGTTCTCTTCAAAGCATGTCTTCTCTGTATAACCCACCTCATACCTCCTAGCCAAGGTAAAACTATATTTCATCTCTTCCAAGCAGGTTATGTCATTTGTTTCTAATTTGTTAATATTATACCTTGTGAAGTGGGTCTCCTCTCACATTCCAGGCATCATAGTAGAATACCATCACACATATTGATATTTTTTAGAAACCTGAAACATGGCTTAGAGGGTTAAATGGTTTTCTACAATACCAGCAACCTGAATTTGACCCTACAACCCATGTAAAGATGGAAGAAGTGAACTAAATTCCACAGAGTTCTCCTCTTGCCTTCGCATTCACATCACATATAAAAGTAATAAAGTTGTTAAAATTTGAGATATTTTAAAATACTAGCCAGTCACCTACTATTAAGGCTTAAAAATAATTCTCTGATGCTTGTTTTTGAGACTCCATACTTATTATGTTATGATTTTGTAATAAAATGAATATATTGCTGATACTATTTATTCAAAAATTTTTTTTACTATGGAAGTCATTGATTTTACAATGTTTGATATACAGGAAGAATTACTGATATATATTTTAAAGCCTAGTTACATTAAGATATTTGATTATACCTTCAACAAAAAGGGCCCTCAATTTGAATAAATAAATAAGATGCAGAATATTGAAAATTTAACTCACATGGCATTCACTGTCATTTTCACCTTAACAATTCTGATGTGTTAGAAGACCAAAAACTAAATAAAACAAAAACAATTCTAAGATACTGAGATCCTAGGGAGGTAAGAAAACCCAGTTAATTCAGTTTCAGAGATTCACATGGTAGATAGAGAGATCTGACTTCCACAAATTTTCTTGGGCTTCTACACCTGAGACACTCTCCACCAATACATATGCACACAATGAATATTTAATACACATAGGAAAATCAGTAGAATTTTCTAGTTATCAAAGCAAATAAAGTCATTGAATCCTCTAATTTTTTAGGACATAACTTAGAAGTGCAAGTGAGAAAATTTTCTCAAGATTTATTTATGCATATGAGTACATTGGCACTCTCTTCAGATGCACCAGGTTGTGACCCACCATGTGGTTGCTGAAAATGAAGTACTTCTTACATTTTCATGGAAAATGAATCATTTGCTAGAGGTATTATATCTATGGAAGTTAATTTTTATTGCCTGTTGTAAAATGTCAGCAGATACACAAAAGAGAGGATACGTTTTTATGGAAGGAGAACTGCAAACAAGAATACAAAATGTAAAGCCTCCTTACCAAATATATTAAGGGAATTTCCTGTATAAGAAGAAAGAGAATTTTTATAAGATATATGTGACAGTTTGTCAACATCCCTACTGATTCTAATAATGAGTAAAGGCAAATTAAATGTAGCTATTAATTCCTGGATGAAAATGCTTTCAGTTCAATGTGTTTTCTCATTTTCTCTTTTAATTGTGAAGATAATTGAAAAATAACTATCTTATAAAAATTTCAAATTTCCATGGAAGTATTCAAATTTAGTATTTCCTGTTTATTTATACTCTACAACTAGAATTTATCCATGAAAACTGAACAGTTGTGGTGTGCACAGAGGATGTAAAGAAATAAGGTAATCTACATAAGACCGGTTTCCTAGTAATTTTATGATAATTATTTTTGTTTGTTTTAAGATACACTTGGATAACCCAAAATGAAAAAAAAAAACTTTGTATAGTTGCATTAGGAGAGAGAAATGTTCTGTAAAAATATTTATTTGTGACCGATTATGTGGTAAATTTTGGAGAAGGAACCATGGGGTGCTGAGAAGAAGGTATATTCTTTTGTTTTAGGATGAAATGTTCTAAAACTTTCTGTTAAAATTCATTTGGTTCATAATGTCTATTGGTTTTGCTATGTTAATGTTTATTTTATGTTTCCATGATGTGTTCAATGATGAGAGTGGGGTGCTGAAATCTCCCACTATTATTGTGTGAGGTGTAATGTGTGCTTTGAGCTTTAGTAGCATATATATATATATATATATATATATATATATATATATATATATGCCCTTGCATTTGGAGCATAGATATTCAGGATTGTGAGTTCATCTTTGTGGATTATTCCTTCAATGCATATAAAATTTCCTTCCTTTATTTGATAACTTCTGGTTGAAAGTTGATTTTGTTCGACATTAGAATGCTTACTCCAACTTGTTTCTTTGGACCATTTGCCAGGAAAACTGGTTTCCAGCCCTTTATCTGAGGTAGTGTCTGTTGTTGTCACTGAGGTGTGTTTTCTGTATGCAGCAAAATTCTAGGTCCACTTTGTGTATCCAGTGTGTTAGTTTATGACTTTATATTGGGATACTGTATCCACTGATGTTAAGAGATGTTGTTTCCTGTTATTTTTGTTGTTAGAGGTAGAACTATGTTTTTGTGTCTTTCTTCTTTTGCTTTTCTTGCAAGAAGATTACTTTCTTGTTTTTTCTAGGGTGTAGTTTCCCTCCTTGTGTTGGAGTTTTTCATCTAGTATCCTTTGTCTTATGCTCTGCTCTCAGCTGTTTTGGTACTCCTGGAGACTGTCTTCCAGCTCTAGGAGCAGGTAGGAATCAAAGTGTCCAGCCCCTGATTGCTCTTGAAGGTCCTTGCACACAGTGGGCACAGTTGCCACTATGGGATTCTGTCTTGGGTCTGGATTTTGGGCCGAGGGTATTCTCCTCTGACTTCTCAGGAGTATCCACACTTCTGAGGTTCCAGCTCTCTCCTCCATGGGATGTGGATTCAGGGAGTTGTTTGGCTGGATCAGTTCAGGCCTGGGCTCAGACCAGAACCTCGGGTACTGGTGGCTGTCTGTTCCTATATCCCTCTGTCCAGAGACACTGAGCAGTTTCCCCTTGGCCCAGGGATATGGGCCGAGGTGTGCAGAGTTGTCAGTGTGTCCTGCGACTTTGGCACACCTGGGTGGTCTGCTCTCTTCCCCACCTCAATTCTTCATAAAGTTAAATAAAGCAGTTTTAAATTTTATTTGGAATAACAAAAACCCAGGATAGCAAAAATATCCTCAACAATAAAGAACTTCTGGTGGATACACCATCGGTGACCTCAAGCTGTATTACAGAGCAGTAGTGACAAAAAGTGTATGGTATTGGTACAGAGACAGGCCGGTAGAGAAATGGAATCTAATTGAAGACCCAGAAATGAACCCACACACCTAGAGTGACTTTATATTTAACAAAGAAGCTAAAAAACCATCCAGTTAAAAAAAGCATTTTCAACAAATGGTGCTGTTTCAACTGGCGGTCAGCAGATAAAAGAATAGAAATTGATCCATTCTTATCTCCCTGTACAAAGCTCAAGACCAAGTGAATAAAGGACCTCCACATACAACCAGATACACTCAAACTAATAGAAGAAAAAGTGTTGAACTGCTTCGAACACATGGGCCCTGGGGAAATTTTGTGAACAGAATACCAATGGTTATCCTCTAAGAACAAGAATTAATAAATCGGACCTCATAAAATTGCAATGCTTCTATAAGGCAAAGGACACTGTCATTAGGACAAAACAAAAACACTAAGATAGGGAGATGATGTTTAACAATCCTACATCCATTAGAGGGCAAATAATCAATATATACAAAGAATTCAAGATGATAGACTCCAGAGAATCAAATAACCCTATTAAAAAATGGGATACAGAGCTAAAGAATTCTCAGTTTAGGAAAATTGAATGGTTGAATAGTACCTAAAGAAATGTTCAATATCCTTAGTCATCAGGGAAATTTTAATTTTTAATAAAGTAAAATATAGAGATGAGAATATAGTTCAGATGGTAAGCTATTTCTCTTTTGTATATGAAGACAAAAATTTGAATGCTGAGAACTCATAGACAAAAAACATGATGACCTGTGTGCAGTCACCAGGACATAGAGATAGGGGATCCCATAAGTATACAGGCTGTGGGAAACAATCTGTGAGAAACTCTGACTCATTACATAAGGTAGATAGTGATCAAGGAAGGTGAGCGATATCAATGTTTTGTCTCCACGTGTACTAGTACACATGTCCACGAATACAAAAACAAACTTTTAGGTCTACACACATGCAGACATCATATAAATGTATAAATTTTACACATACTGTTCATAGTTTTACGAAACATTAGAAAAATTGTAAGAGAGTCCTGTGAAGATGTAAATATTTAAACAAAAGTGGACATAAAATTATGGATGTTTTTAATTTTAAATAAAATTAAAATAGAATTCCCATGTAACGTTTATTGATTGGATCATGAAATTGCCCACAAATAAAAATTTTTAACCTTAGCTTTAATTTTATTTAAAAATAAAAGGTGCTTTTTACCATAGTGCTGAGAAGTCCCTGCAGGGTGATACATTTTTTAGGTACTGTCACACAGAGGAAATGAAAGAGGGAAATAAAATAATACTGACTCAAAGTCTGACTGAATTTATTTAGAGAGAAACTGGTTTACCACCTCTTCTTGAGATTGCAAAGGTTGTATTCTCATTAGGTGAGAATATAAATAGGAAGGTAGGAAATAGCTTTGTATGAATCCAGGATGACAGCAGGTGATGGAACATTGTGTTTAAATGGCAATATAAAACACATCATTGGCTTTATGGCCAGAGCAGTCTGGTCCAGGCTAGCTTTTCAGGCCACTGGTTAAACAAATTTTCATCCCTCCCCCCTTCTCTTTGCATACTTGTGGGAAGATTCAAGTCAAGAGCATGTAATTATTAAACATCATGTTAATGCTACACATAGTAAAAACATAAGAGTCCCTTGTGACTGCAGAACAAACAACAAGTCTTACTAGTTTAAAAGAGTACAACACAGTTTATTAAAATGTTGATTTATTAAGTTTTATATAAGTATTTATGTTTGAGTGTATGTATCAAGATACAGTTAGCTACAGACTGTAGAACAAGGCATTGGATTCCCTGGAGCAGGATTTACAAGAACTTGTGACCCACTAAAAGTGATATCTGGGAACTGAAATTGACTTTTATTGAATGTGTTCTTAACAAGTCTCTCTAGTTGCTGAAACCAGTTAATTTTGAATGTGTGGTAATTTTTCCTTTCAGTTCTTTTTAGATGTAATTTCTATACCATGTAATTATGTTGGCAAACAATAAATTTCATAACATAGATGTCCCCATGTTTGATTTGTTTTAGCCTTTGATTTGGTACTTGGTTTCATCTCACTCTTCGGCTGGTTTCATATGAGTAAGTAAAAACATAAACACTGAGTATGCCAGGGCATATTTGTAATTCTAGCACTAGGGAGGCAAAGATATGAAGGTCCTACTAGAAAATCAGTCAGCTACACTGTATATTCAGTCAAAGACCTAGTGTCAACCAGCAAGGTACAGTCCCTAATTATGGCACCAGAATCAATGTCTGGCCAACATAATAACTGTAGATCTCCACTATTTAAGATAACAGCTGCTAATAAGTGTCAGGCAGTCACATTCAGCCACAGGAACCCTATATTCTCAGATTTTATTATGGATCAGGCTAAATCTGCTCAAGAAAGCAGCTCCTCACCTCATTAGTCTTCCAATTTTTGTCTTGGTCAGAGCTAAGAAGCTGAGCTAGTCCAAACTGAATGTAAGTTTACCTGTCAGGTCTCCAAAGCATCAAGTCTGAATGCAAGAAGGTCTAACCCTAAAACAATAATAGCAGGAAAATCAGTTTGCTGTTGACAGGAAATATTCAGCTGAAGGGAAGCTGCTCACTGACTTCCCACACTTGTAGGAGTCCCTTAGGACTAATGCATCAGGGAGGAGAACAGCAAAAAGGCCATTATGAGAAGCAGTCTTAGGGGGAGTGACAGATCATTTATACAATAAAACCTCCTTCTGGTCTTTATCTCTGACAAATGATTATATGTGGGCCTCCAGGTCAGCAATGGGGCCATGCCACACAGAGCATAACTGTCCATGAAAAGGAATAAAAGACTTGGAACACAAAATCCCCTGTTCTTTAGCTCACTTACCACACAGGACAGAGCCAACACAGGATGGTTACGTTTGAGGAAGGAATGGGCTCTGATAGAGGGAGAGATAGATCATCTCCTAGGAAAATAGTTTACTATGCTAACAACTAGCACCACCAGAGAGATCTGAAGGAAAATGTCCATAGCTCAGAGAGAATAAAGTTTGTATTTTTAAAATCCATTGTGAGAGATCATCAACAGAGCTTTTCTGTGGCACCATAAAAATTGTTTCAAATTACTTGACACAGCTACTGAGACCTCGATGTACTGTCTTCCTTTATTTTAAGTGAGACAGATGTTTGAGAAGTCCCAAGGATTTTCCTGGGTAAGTTACATCAGGAAAATCAATGTGCTTTATATGTGAAGTACTGACTATGGTTAATGTGTCCTGTAGCTCTTCACCATGTAAGACTGATTTATGAAAGAGCCAATGCACAATAAATGAGAAGAAAATAGTTGGCTTCAGTGACAGTAGGAACATAAGGATGCTGCTGATGGCTGTGTGTTCCAACCTCTTCACAGAAATGCTTAGGTAAAAGATAGAACAGACCAATTATAGTCTAACAAGAATTAGTAGCCACATTTAACATGTCCAGTGCATACTGTGATTGACAGCTCAGTCTTCACTTCACACAGCTGAGATCAGTGTAGATCTGGGCTGAGCCTTCCTTCCCAGAGAAGAGCTCAAACAATACAAATCTGTTTATAAAAATAGACCTTTAAAAAAGAAAATTGGATGATAAATATAAAAGTCAACCAAAGAGTAAACCAAATGGTGGCATTCCTAAACATTAAACCCAGAAGTCATTATGTGAGATATCATTGGACATAAAAACAATTATATGGCTATCATGGGACTGTCTTGAAACAGTAAAATAGTTCCACAAGTTTATTTAGATATATGAGAAACATTCATGTGATAGAATGAACAGGATTTCTTAAAGAAATGACAGCTATAGAACCTTCACACTGAACAAGTTCTTAGAAATAGCACAGGGGGCACACACACACACACACACACACACAGACACGCACACACACACACATACACACACACACAGACACAGACACTCACAAAGGGTTAGATAGATGTCTGAGTCATTAAGTGCATCCACTCATCTTCTAAAAAGCATAAGTGTGGTTCCCAGCACCAACTTGTGGCTTATAACAGTCGGTACTTCCTGCTCACTCCAGGGAGTGTGATGTCTCTGGCCTCTGCTGACAGCTTCACTCATGTACACTCATCACATGCCAGCACACATAATTAAAACAAATACACTTTTAAATCCATAGAAGAAAATCCAATGATAGTACTAAAGTTACTGCTAGACTCAGAAACAACAATTTGTATAGGTATAAGAAAAGGTATTGTCTCATAAATCATGACCAGACATTAAGGAATGCTCTTTCAAGGCTTCTGTGCCTTGCATGGGCAGCACAGTATAGCTGATTCTGGTGGTTACAGAGCATGAAAGCTTGCAGAGAGGGTATATCCCAGAGAGAGCTGACACTGATACTTGTCTGAAATGTGGTGACATGGGCAAGAAAGAGTTGTGCTCCTCTCTCACCCTTCGAAACCTAATGGTAGGCAGGAGAGTTTTGTCCACAGTTATCACAGCAGGAAAGCTGTACCTGCCTCTCACTTCCTGTAGCACTTAGGAGAGTGGGCCCAGCATTTTGCCTGGGAAGCAAAGTAGAGCTGGCCCTCCCTCAATATGGGGGTTGCAGTTGAGATCTTAAGTCGAGAAAGCTTAAGAAGAGGTGAGTTGGCACTGTGTCTTATTTGGTGTGTGATTGCCTGGATGAGGGCGAGAAATACCCTCCCTTGTTCCTCACTATCTGTGGCAGACTAGAGAGCTGGCCCCTGGGACCTGAGAGTGGGAGAACTGCCCACATACCTCACTGGCTGCAATAATTGGAGGAGCAAGCCCTCTACCTCACCTGGACAGCGGGGTAGAGTTTACCCTGGTTATGGTGGTTGCAGGAGAGCTGGTGCTTAGGCAGGCTGACCATCTCAGATACCTCTTAGGTACAGGTGCAGGACTTAGATTTGGCCCATCTCAACATCTGTCCCTTTGATCAACTGCTAAAGTGCATGAAGGGACTGGCCCTACAGATGCAAAAATTACAGGATCTCTATGACAGAGTGCAACAAAAGGATATCCTAGAGATTTCTAGTGAAGTACCAAGTTTGAAAGCTTAGAAGAAGCCAGAGAGTGTACCCTCCTAATAGACTAATGACTCAAAGCAATGAGCATTTGCAAACAAAGAAGTCTGGACATAAAGGAATAAATACTCTAGGATACCCTGTGACACACTATAATTTCCACGAGATTTTTTTTCTATGTAGCAGGAATGCTGTTAGGGTGTTTATGAGGGGAAGGGAATATGATTGGGATTGGGGTACATAAAATAAAATTCACAGAAATAATCTATACAAAGTATAAACTATACAAAGTGTGTGTGTGTGTTAGTGAGAGAGAGAGAAAGAGAGAGAGAGAGAGAGAGAGAGAGAGAGAGAGAGAGAGAGAGAGAGACTAACTCACTCTATGGTTCTAAAGTGTACTTCCATGGCAAAGTGACTTCGAGGGTAAAGGTCAATATTTTATCAGATGGATTAAGCCCACCTGTGATAGGTATAGAAACCTTCCCTTAGCTGTGAAACCCAATCATCAGGTTTTCCCTTTATACCTGTAAAGAGATGTACAAATGTTTAGGTAGCAGGGGCACTGCATAATTAATGGAATGCTACAAATGCTTCTTTATAATAATTCTGACCTGCCCAGCATAACAGGACAACTGTAAATAGTTATTGTAATCACGTTCTTATTATTTATAGTTGAATTTATACAGCTATAGACAAGAATTTGAAATAAAAACAACGGTCTCTAATGGGAAAACATTTAACATTACACCACTACTCTTTTAAAGTATAAGAAAACACATGATAACTATGAAAGTAATCTGTAATCTAATAAAATAAAGGTAAAAGAGGTTGTAGAGGTGGATAAAGAACTTCGAAATATATCAAGACAAATAGAAAATATTTTGAAAAGGTGAAAAAGAAATATGGCACTCCTTGAAAAGGAACTGTTAAAGTGAAGGAAGATAAAATTCTCAATACCAAGACATATGCTGCAAAGTGCAATTATTTTAAATTATATTAATAGATATCTTTAGTAATTGATATGAGTTTTAAATGTGAAATGTTCTGCATGGGCTCATATGTTTGAATACCTGGTCTCCAACTGGAGGTACAAGTTGCAGAACCTTGAAGAAGTCTCCCGTTTCTAAAGGTCATGAGTCAGGAGAATGGATATTGAAGATTTATAGCACAGGTGGACTTCACTGCTGTTCTGCATGCCAGGTCACAGCCTGAGGAGAATCCTTAGCCTGGCTTCAGTTTTCCCGGGGAAGCTGGAGCAAGGCAGGGAGCTGAGGGGAAGACTGAACAAGGCAGGCTGCCAGACCTCTTTCTGCAGCTACTGCTGCCATGGAGTTGGTAGCAGGCAGGAAGAAGCAGTGGGTAGCTTGAAGCTGGAGCCAAGACTATCAAGCAGCAATTGACTGAGGTCAAAGGCTTGAAACCAGCTTTTTCACAGTCTCCAAAATGTTCAGGAGAGAAAACTCTTCCCTTTACAACTCAAAAGCCTGGCTTTGCTGAAATAACTAGAGAACTTTATTCTTTGTAGATATAAACTTTATAAATATTTTTGTATTAGGGTGTAATCTACGTGTGGATCTTTTCATTGTCTCAGTCTAATAAGATAGGGATCTTTCTTTTGCACAGGAAAGGTCTTCAGGCATTGTCTCTACGTGACTGACTGCCATAATCCTTCTAGTGTGGTGTTGTGGACATGTGCTCCTGGCCAGAAACTTGCCCTGGGCTAGTTCCAACTCCTGCATTCTCAGTAATGATATCAGGGTTCTTAACAGTTTTGACAACCTTATCAGTTCTTCTGCCTAGTGGCAAGATCCACTACCCTACACTTCATGTTCACACTCTTGACACTAGAGTGTGATACAATATGATGAGGCAGCTTTTGTCTGTGCTATTATGTCTGTTATTTTCCATTTACCATGTTTTCTCTACATAATGGACTATATATCTCTAGAACTATTAGAAAAATAAAACTTTTCTCACTTAAGCTGTTTTTGGCAAGATATTTTTTTTCAAAACAACTAAGACTTCACGTAATACAATGGTATACTAATATAAGGGATAATGTGAACTAATATCTTGTTATCCAAAATGAATTACAGACAGCTGACAAAATTAAAGTTTCTGTCAGATGCAACTTTGTTAAGCAATAAGCTTGCTAGACTTTCTCACACAGCTTTCAGGTATGGGGTTACTTAGAGAAGGGTGAGAATTTCTGATGGATAATCCTTGTTGTCAAATTGACTATATCTGAAGTAAAGTACAATCCAGCTATTGAGGGCATACCTGTGTTTCAGATCTTAAGGCTGGAAGGCACAGATTTGATCTCCATTTGGACACGGGATAACATACTCTTTCGATCTGGATCTTGAGACATAGTGGCCATAAACAGCTTAAGCCAAGGTAAGGTGGAACAATCCTTTAATTCAACATCACAGAACCATGAAGATCTCTGAGTTCAAGGCTGGAATGGGACAGAACAAGTTCCAAGTAAAGATTGGCTTAGGTCCAGGGGTGGAGTTATACACCTTTAAATCTGAGCCTTACCTTCTTCTGGAGGCCTACATAAAGACAATGAAAGAAGGAAATCCTCTTTTTCTTTCCTAGAACATGGATTAGAAGCTACTGTTCAAGTACTCCAGTTTAAAGAGACCAGCTGAAACGTCTAGCTTCATGTGACTGAGCAACTAAATTTTTGGACTTCCTGTTAACACCTGCCTGTTGTCAGATTGTTGGACTGCAGACTATTAGTCACTTCAATAATTTCCCTTAATATATAGAGATACACCTTTAGTTCTGTGACTCTAGAGAACTCTTACTGATATAATGATCCTCTGCTCTCCCCTAAAGCTCTATGATTACAAAGTCCCACCCTATCATAGTGTTTGGTCTGCCACATAGAGTGCCCTTCTTAGTGAACCTGTTACTTATATTGTGGTGTCTCCTAAGATTAACTGTAACTGGAGAGAGGGACAAAAATTTATAGTAAGTGGAATCCCAGACAAAGAATTTATGGTGCTTCCTTCTCACTAGAATGTGTTTATAGCTGCACTAACATTACAATAGACATGCCTATGCCTGCACTGGCTTGCTTAGACAGAGATCATGACTACTCAAAAAGGACAATAAGATTTCCACGCTATACTCAGAGTAAAAGATCTATTCTTCAACACAAGCAAGATCCAAAGAGACAAAAGAAAACAACACATGTTTAAAGTTATTTTAGATCATGAGTCTTCCTGTTTAAATACTTTCAATTAACACATTGACCACCGGAAACTATGCACACCCTGAAGAAACCAGGTCTCATCTCTCTGTAGCTCTGTCTCTGTGACAGGGAATTAAGGTGCTATTTGTTCTGTGTTTTTCAGTTCCTGCTCCTGATTTATGGCCCTTCCCAATACATTGTTCCTCTGTTGTTTGTTGATTATACTATGTTGAACTACATCACATTGTGTAAAATTCCCTGTCACTTTAAAAAGCATACAAAATTGGATAGTTTCCACTGTTGGGAGAATTTATCAAAAGGCTCCTTTTCTTCCAGGCCTCCCCATGGTCATTCCTGTTTTTATATTGAGGTGTCCTTTTAATGAAGCTTATCTTCAGGTATTAAAGGGAAAGCACTTTGCTTTTAAGATTATATTTGTAGTTTTTGATGCAGTGTTCCTTCCTAATTATCTCCTATCTTAAAGTCTGATCTTGGGTTCTGTGCTCTTGGGGCCTTTTTCTCCCAAATAATGTTCATCCTCAAATGGTAAGTTTAGGTCAGCTTCTTTACCAAACTAATATACTGTCTCCATTTTCACACTGTCTGAAATGAGATTTATAGTATATTCATAGTTATAGTTGAATGATTCTAGAAGTAAATACAAAAATGGTAATGGAAAGTTCAAAAATGTGTAGAAGTTAAACAACATGTTTGAATGAATGTGATAAAGCAGATATTTGAAGGTAAGATAGAAATTATCTAAAACAAGTGAGTAAACACATATAGAATCCTATGAGAGAAGAAATCCAAAAATGACATTTGTAGTTCTACATGCTGTAAAAGGAAGAGCCATGTTAACAATTACATTTACATAGTAAATAACTAGTAAAAAATAGAAACTAAATTCAAACATAGTAAAGAAGAAATGATAAAGAATTAAATAAAATACTAGATAGAAAAATAAGAAGACACCAATAAAGCAGTGGTGAGATTTTTGAAAACAATGGCAAAAAAATGATAATTATTATATAGATAAGTGCAGTAGTTTGAATATGCTTGGTCCAGCAAGTAGTATTATTAGGAGGTGTACAACTTTTGTAGGAGGTGTAGCCATGTTTCAGGAAATGTGTCACTGTGGGAGTTGGCTTTGAGATCCTTATCCTAGTTTCCTCAAAGTCAGTCTTCTCCTGGATGCCTTCTGATCAAGATGTGGGACCCTCACTTCATCAAGCTCCATGCTTGTCTGGATAAAGCCAGGCTTCCTGCCATGATGATAGTGGACTGAACCTATGAATCTGTAAGACTGTCTCAATTAAATACTGTCCTCTATAAGAGTTAGCCTGGTCATATTGTCTAATCACAGAAATTAAAATCATAACTAATACAATAAGGAACAAAAAGTAGAAATAACAATGAAGGCAGAGTAGCAAAGCAGATTTTCAGAATCAACATGTTCTTAGTGAAAAAGATGAACAACTGCCACCACCCTGAACAACTTGAAACTTGGAGCAACTCATGAGATGCCATAATCTGCCAAGACTAAATTACAGAGAAACAGAAATCATGTCAGATTGACAAGTGAAAACACTAAGCTTGCAAACTGAAACCTTTCTCAAAACCTACATGAACTGCCCTTGAGAAATCACACCTTAGACTGACCTCTGGATTCCAAAACTTCAAGCACATATATGCACCCAAACATACAGAAACACAACACAAATACATTCACACACATAAAGTTAGAAAATAAATAATAAAATGGAAGTTGAAATTAAGAATTGTGTGCTATTCAAGGAAGACACAAATCCATCCAGACCTCCACAAATGCCATGATTGGTAGAGATCCTCCTAGACTAGGTGACATTCTCCCATTGCTTACTAACTTCTCACATCTTTGATCTCTTGTCAATCACATTTCTAAATTCAGCAATAGATGATGCAGTTACAGTATTTTCTCAGCTAATTCTTACAGCCTATGGTTCCTTTTATCGTTTTCACTATGATCTCATGGTATTTATAACTGCGATCATAAGACCTTTTCCTTTTTTGTCACCAAATTATTCTTCTTTCCTTTCCCAACAGATTCAGAACTAACACTTGGGTCATATTGACATTTCTTCCTCTCAAATACATGCTTGTCAACATACTATGAATGCTAAAGTTCAGAGAAAACAAACACAATCTGAGTTACAGAAGAATTTTTTTTAAATCTTTAATAACTTGAGTATTTCTTATTTACATTTTGATTGTTATTCCCCTTCCTGGTTTCTGGGCCAACATCCCCCTAACCCCTCGACCTCCCCTTCTATATGGGCTTGCCCTCCCCATCCTCCCTCCATTACCACCCTCCCCACAACAATCACATTCACTAGGTGTTCAGTCTTGGCAGTACCAAGGGCTTCCCCTTCCACTGGTGCTCTTACTAGGCTATTCATTGCTACCTATGAGGTTGGAGTCCAGAGTCAGTCCATGTATAGTCTTTGGGAAGTGGCTTAGTACCTGGAAGCTTTGATTGGTTGGCATTGTTGTCCATATGTTTTTTATACCATGCACCACAAAATTTCTGTTTAGCTATTCACATCAGAAAATTCAGTAAAAATTATTTAAAGTGCATTAATTCAAATCAGCTCAGTCTACTTCCTTGTAAAATTTCCTACATTTAAAAAGAAAAAGGGGGCTTGAGGGATGGCTCAGAGGTTAAGAGAACTGTCTGTTCTTCCAGAGGTCCTGAGTTCAATTCTCAGCAGCCCCATTGTGTCTCACAACTATCTATAATCAGATCTGGTGCCCTCTTCTGGCCTTCAGGCATGTATGCAGGCAGAAAGCTGTGTGATGTATACATAATAAATAAATAAATGTTAAAAAGAAAAAGAAAAAGAAAAAGGATTCTCCTAATTAAATCACAAAACTCTACAACTGTGAAAATAAACATTTTTTCTATGCCAACAGTAGCTCTAAAATGACTTTAAATTAAAATATTTGCTCTCTTACCTCTTCCCCCGAATATAACATATAATACAAGATTAAAATTTCCATGATGTAAATCAGACTATACTGGACTTTCTAAGTCAAAGTGGACTTTGGCAGGCTTTTGCTACCTCAGAGAAGTGTTTTTTCTGAGTTTGTTATGATGTTGTGTTTTCTGTGCTGTGTCAGGCTCAATACCTTATTATTATTTATTTAGCTTGTATGTATGCATATGTGTATATGCAGTTTTTTGTAGGATTAGTGAGTGGGGTTTATGGTTATAGGTAGGATTATGGTATACGGTGGATAGAGGATTGTTTATCGAATATGGGTGTCTTCCAGGCCTTCAGCAAGTAGGCTAAATTGACTATTCAGTGTATTCCAGAAATCCACTTGTTTCTGGGTTCCCAATGCTGGGATTTTGCATATAAATTGCAGAAATAAATCTATAAGTTTTATAAACAATTTGAGAATTTGAACTCAGGTCTTCACGTTTGCATGGAACCACTTTCTTTAATGAATTCCCTCCCTTATCTCCATGCTCAGTGTTTATGGTACACATATTCAGCACACGAACAAACTTGCCACTGTTCTTGCCCTATTTAGTTTTCTCTTTCTTGTCTTTAGTTTTTAAAAGTCATTCATTCCTTTTCTGCCAGTTACAGCAAACCCCATCTGGTCTCACGCTGGACGGATAGTTGAATATCTTCCCTCCAGAATAGGAGAATCTGTTGTTTGATTCTAAGGTATGGATTTATACATGATCAAATCTGCAAGGCCAAATTCTTGGCTGCTACTTCTATTTAAATATTTGCCAAACGTTTGCTTTCTGTAAAGTAATTTCTGAGAATTCTCACAGTCAGAACTGAGGCCCTGAAAACTGGCATGTGATTAGAAGTTCTCAGTTGCTCAGCTTATACCTTTCTTAATTGGTCCAGATTTCTTGGAAAGGTCTTCCATTTTTATGAGGCTTGTTTATCAGGAACTCAGCCATCTTTGCAGGATTTGGCTAGAATTGTTTAGATGATGCTGTTTGTGCTCCGTCTGAGGCCAATTCCAAGGGCTAACGTATCTCTGCATCAAGGTGTCTGGCCTACTGCGCATGTCCAAAGTAGCATATGTTGGGAAGAGCATACAAATGTTCCCCAGGCTTGGTTGTTCCTTAGAACATGTACCTATGGCACATATCCATGCAGATCATTGTCAGACTAGCTTTAACCAGTGGACACTACCCAACTTTATATGGATTCACTCTACATTGAAAACAGGCAGAGACTTAAAGCTTTTCTTCTTGCTTTCTAATGATGGCCAAAAATGAAGAAGATTAGGGTAAAAACTCAAATATGGAACATAGTGATAAGTTGTTTAATTATAATATTAAATTGAATTTTGCAGCACCTTTTCACACAGATTTCAAAATCCCAGCACATAATTGTCTTCTATCAAGTTTGATTTATTTTATTCCTTCAGAATTTCAGGAAACATGTTTAATTTCACTGAATTTTTTATTAGATATTTTGATTTACATTTCAAATGTAATCCCCTTCCCTGGTTTCCTGTCCATAAACACCCTATCCCCTCTCCCTCTCATGTCTTCTGTTAGGGTGTTCCCCCACCCACCCACACACCATATCTGCCTTCCTACCCTGATATTCTCCTACACTGGGGCATCAAACAGTGGTAGGACCAAGGGCATCTCCTCCCATTGATGCCCAACAAAGCCATCCGCTGCTACATATGCAGCTGGAGCCATGGGTCTGTCCGTGTGTACTCTTTGGATGGTGGTTTAGTCCCTGAGAGCTCTGGTTGTTTGATATTGCTGTTTTTATGGGGTTGAAAGCTCCTTCAGCTCTTCAATCCTTTATGTAACTCCTCCAATGGGGGATCGTGTTCACAGTTCAATGGTGAACTGCAAGAGAAGGACTGAGGCATCCCAACTGTGGTTTTCCTTCTTGAGCTTCATGTAGTTTGTATCATAGGTAATCTGAGCTTTTGGGCTAATATCCACTTATCAGAGAGTAAATACTATGTGTGTTATTTTGTGACTGTTTACCTCACTCAGCATGATATTTCCTAGTTCCACCCATTTGCCTATGAATTTCATGAAGTCATTGATTTTAACATATGATTAGTACTCCATTGTGTAAATGTAACACATTTTCTGTATCCATTTCTCTCTTGAGGGATATTTGGGTTCTTTTCAGTTTATGGCTATTATAAATAAGGCTGGTATTAACATAGTGGAGCATGTATCCTTGCTATATATTACATGATCTTTTGGGAATATGCCCTGGAGTGATATAGCTGTGTCCTCAAGTAGTACTATGTCTATTTTTCTGCGAAACCTCCAGACAGATTTCCAGAGTTGTACCATCTTGCAACCACACTCAAATGAAGGAGTGTTTTTTTAACAGTTCACAGTCCCACCAAAAATGGACAAGTGTACCTCCTTCTCCACATCTTTGCCTGCATCTACTGTAACCTGAGTTTGTGATGGTAGCCATTCTGACTAGTGTGAGGTAGAATCTCAGGGTTGTTTTGATTTGCATTTCCCCAATGACTAAGGATGTTGAATATTGCTTTAGGAGATTTGAAGTCATTCAATATTCTTCAGTTGAGAATTCTTTGCTTAGCACTATACATCATTTTTTGGAATTTTTTCATTAAATATTTTTAATTTACATTTCAAAAGATATTTCCTTTCCTGGGTTCCCAGACATAAGCAACCTTACCCCTCTCCTCCCCTTCTTATAGAAGGATGTTTCCCTCCTCATCCAAACCCCCTTCACAACACCCCAACATTCCCCAACACTGGGGGTCCAACCTTGGCAGTACCAAGGGATTCTTTTTTCCATTGGTGCTCAACAAGGCTTTCCTCTGCTTAGTATATAATGTGCCAGTCCATATATAGCCTTCGGGCAGTGGTTTAGTCCCTGGGAGCTCTGGTTTATTGGCGTTGTTGTTCAAATAGGTTTGCAAGCCCCTTCAGCTCTTTCAATCCTTTTTCTAACTTCTCCAACGGGGGTCCTGTTCTCAGTTCACTGGTTTGCTGCTAGCATTCACCTCTGTGCATTCACCTCTGTATTTAACATGTTTTGTCTGTGTCTCTCAGGAGGTATCAATATCGGGATCCAGCCAACATGCACTTCTTAGCTTCATCAATCTTATCAAGACTTGATGACTGTATATACATATATGGAGCACATGTGGGGCAGGCTCTGAATGACTGTCCCTTCAGTCATCTCCAAACTTAGGTTCTGTATCCCGTCCTCTGAGTATTTTTGTTCCCCATTTTAAGAAGGAGTTAAGCATCCACACTTTGACCATCCTTCTTCTGGAGCTTCATATGGTCTGTGGATTGCATCTTGGAAAACTCTAGCTTTTGGCTTAATATCCACTTATCGGTGACTGCATGCCATGTGTATTTTTCTGTGATTGGGTTACCTCACTCAGGATGATTTTCTAGTTCATTCAATTTACCTATGAATTTCATGAAGCCATTGCTTTTTATAGGTGAGTAGTACTCCATTGTGTAAATGTACCACATTTTCTGTATCCATTCTTCTGTTGAAGAGTATCTGGGTTATTTCCAGCTTCTGGATATAATAAATAAGGCTGCTATGAGCATAGTGGAGCATATGTCTTTGCCCTGGAGAGGTATAGCTGTGTCCTCAGGTAGTGGAATGTCCAATTTTCTGAGGAACTTCCACACTGATTTCCAGAGTGGTTGTACCAGTTTGCAATCCAACCAACAATTGAAGAGTGTTCCTATTACTTCATATCCTCAGCAGCATCTGCTGTCACCTGAGCTTTTTATCTTAGCCATTCTAACTGGTGAGAGGCAGAATCTCAGGGTTGTTTTAATTTGCATTTTCCTGATGAGTAAGGATTTTGAACATTTCTTTAGGTGCTTTTAGGTCATTCAATATTAGCTGAGAATGTTTTGTTTACCTCTGTATGCCATTTTATAATAGGATTATTTGAAGGAGTCTACCTTCTTGAGTTCTTTGCATTTTGGATATTAAGCTGCTATCAATTGAAGAATTGGTAAAAATCTTTTCCCAATCTATTGGTTGCCATTTTGTCCTAATGACAGTATCTTTTGCCTTACAGAATTTTTACAGTTTTATGAGGTTCCATTTGTCATTTTTTTTTATCTTAGAGTATAAGCCATTGGTGTTTTGTTCAGGAAATTTTCCCCAGTGCCCATATGTTGGAGACACTTTCCCACATGTTCTTCTATTAGTTTGAGTTTATCTGGTTTTAATGTGGATGTCCTTGATCCAATTGGACTTACCCTTTGTACATGGTGATAAGAATGGATCGATTTGCATTTTTCTACATGCTGACCTCCAGTTGAAACAGCACCATTTGTTGAAAATGCTATCTTTCTTCCATTGGATAGTTTAAGCTCCTTTGTCAAAGATCAAGTGACCATAGGTATGAAGGTTGATTTCTGGGTCTTCAATTCTGCTTCACTGATCTATCTGCCTGTCTCTGTGCCAATACAATACAGTTTTTATGACTATTGCTCGGTAATACTGCTTGAAGTCAGGGATGGTGATTCCCCCAGAAGTTCCTTTGCTGTTGAGTATAATTTTCACTATCCTGGGTGTTTTGTATTCCAAATGAATTTGCAAATTGCTCTTTCTGTCTCTGTAAAGAAATGAGTAGGAGTTTTGAGGGAGATTGCATTGAATCTGTAGATTGCATTTGGCAAAATGGCCATTTTTACTATATTGATCCAGTCAATCCATAAGCATGAGAGATCTTTCCATGTTCTGAGATCTTCCTCAATTTCTTTTTTCAAAGACTTGAAGTTCTTGTCATACAGATCTTTAACTAGCTTGGTTAAAATCACACCAAGATATTTTATATTCTTTGGGACTATTGTGAAGGGTGTCACTTCCCTAATTTCTTTCTCAGCCTGTTTATCTTTTGAAAAGAGGAAAGGCACTGATTCATTTGCATTCATTTTATATCCCAACACTTTGCTGAAGCTGTTTATCAGGTTAATTAGGTCTCCAGTGGAACTTTTGGGATCATTTATGTATACTATCATATCTTCTGCAAATAGTGATATTTTGATTTCTTCCCTTTCAAGTTGTATACTTTGACTTCCTTTCATTGTCTGTGTGCTCTGGCTAGGACTTTGAGTACTATACTGAATAAATAGGGAGAGAGTACAGCCGTGTCTATTCCCTGATTTCAGTGGGATTACTTCAAGTTTCTCTCCATTTAGTTTGATGTTAGAGCTACTGGTTTGCTGTATATTGCTTTTACTATGTTTAAATATGGGCCTTGAATACCTGATCATTCCAGGACTTTTATCATGAAGGGGTATTGAATTTTGTAAATGCTTTCTCAACATCTAATGAAATGATCATGTGGTTCTTGTCTTTGATTTTGTTTATATAGTGGATTGCATTGATGGACTGCTGTATATGAAACCATCCCTGCATCCCTGGGATGAAGTGTACTTGATTTTGATGGATGATCGTTTTGATGGATACTTAGATTCAGTTTGCAAGAATTTTATAGAATATATTTGCACCAATATTCCTATGGTAAACTGGTTTAAAGTCCTCTTTCTTTGTTGGGTCTTTGTGTGGTTTAGGTATATGGGTAATTGTGGCTTCATAGGAGGAATTTGGTAGCTCTCTGTTTCAATTTTGTGGAATAGTTTGGAAAGTTTTAGTATGAGGTCTTCTATGAAGGAATGATAGAATTCTGCACTAAACACATCTGGTCCTTGGCTCTTTTTGGTTGGGAGACTTTTAATAAGTGCTTCTCTTTCTTAAGAAGTTATGGGTTATTTAAATGGTTTATCTGTTCCTGATTTAACTTTGATACCAGGTATTTGTCTAGAAATTTTCCATTTCCTCCAGATTTTCCAGTTTTGTTGAATATAGGCTTTTGTACTTGGATCTGATGATTTTTTTTAATTTCCTCTTATTCTGTTGTTATGCTTCCCTTTTCATTTCTGATTTTGTAAATTTGGACATACTCTGTGTGCCATCTGGTTAGTCTGTGTTTATCTACCTTGTTTATGTTCTCAAAGAACCAGATTTTGGGTCTGTTGATTTTTTGTATAGTTCGTTTTCTTTCGATTTGTTTGACTTCAGCCCTGAGTTTGATTATTTCCTACCTTCTACTACTCTTGGGTTTATTTATTCCCTTTATTTCTAGATCTTTTAGATGTGATTTCAAGCTTCTGACATATACTCTCTCCTGTCTCTTTTTGCAGTCACTCAGAGCTATTAGCACCACTTTACTAGTGTCCCATAGGTCTGGGAATGTTGTATCTTCATGTTTATGAAATTCTAAGAAGTCTTTAATTTGTTTCTTTATTTTTTCCTTGAACAAGTTGTCACTAAGTAGAGTGTTGTTCAACTTCCATGTATTTGTGGGCTTTCTGTCTTTATTTTTGTTATTGAAGACAAGTCTTCATCCGTGGTGACCCAATAGGATGTATGGTACTATTTCTATCTTACTGTATCTATTGAGGCCGCGTTTGTAACCAATTATATAGTCAGTTTTGGAGAAGGTATCATGAAGTACTGAAAACAAGGTATATTATTTTTGTTTTATGATGGAATGTTATATAAATATCTATTATATTCATTTGGTTCATAACTTCTGTTAGTTTCTCTATATCTCTGTTTAATTTCTGTTCCCATCATCTGTCCATTGATGAGATTGGGGTGTTAAAACCCCTCACTATTATTGTGTGAGTTACAGTGTGTAGTGTGAGCTTTAGTAGGTTAGTTTTCTGAATGTAGGTGCCTTTGCATTTGGAGCATAGATATATAGGATTCAGAGTTCATCTTGGTGGACTTTTCCTTTGATGAATATGAAGTGTCCTTCCTTATCTTTTGTTAATGACTTTTGGTTGAAAGTTAATTTTATTCTATATTAGAATGGCAACTCCTGCTTGTTTCTTCAGGCCATTTGCCTGTAAAATTGTTTTCCAGCCACTTACATTGAGATAGTGTCCTTTTTGTCTCTGAGGGGTAATTCCTGTATGCAGTAAAATGCTGGGTCCATGTTAAATAACCGGTCTTTTAGTCTGTATCTTTTTGTTGGGGAATTGAGTCCATTGACTCAATATTTCATGTTTAGAAATATTAAGGAATAGTGATTGTCACTTCCTGTTATTTTCATTGATAAAGGTGGAAATTTGTATGTGTGGCATTCTTTTGGTTTCATTGCAAGGAGACTATACTCTTGGTTTTTGCATGATGTAATTTCTCTCCTTGTGTTGGAGTTTTCCATCTATTATGCTTTGCATGGCTGGATTTGTAGTAAAATATTGTATAAATTTGGTTTTGTCATGGAATATCTTGGTTTCTGTAACTCTGTTAATTGAGAGTTTTGCTGAATACTGGAGCTTGACATTTGTGTTCTCTTAGGGTCTATATGACATCTGTCCAGGATCTTCAGGCTTTGGTAGTCTCTGGTGAGAAGTGTTTTATAATTTTTCTACATCTGCCTTTATATGTCACTTGACCCTTTTCCCTTACTGCTTTTTTAAAAAAAAATTTATTAGATATATATCTTTACCTACGTTTCAAATGTTATTCCCCTTCCCAGTTTCCTCTCTATAATCCTTCATTCCCTCCCCTCTCTCTCCCCCATATGTTTATTCCCCCTGTACATCCCCTTTACTACCCCCCATGTTCCCCTGCACTAGGGATCCAACCTTGGCAGGACCAAGGGCTTCCCTTTCCACTGGTGCCCCAACAAGTCTATTCTCTGCTATATATGCAGTTGGAGCCATTGATCAGTCCATGTATAGTCTTTCAGTAGTGGTTAGGCCCTGGAAGCTCTGGTTGGTTGGTATCCCTTACTGTTATTTTTTTTTTCTTTTTTTTTTTTTTTTGGAGCTGAGGACCAAACCTAGGGCCTAGTGCTTGCTATGGAAGCACTCTACCACTGAGCTAAATCCCTAGCTCCCTGTTTTTAATATTCTTTCTTTGAATTGTGCATTTGGTGTTTTAACTACTATGTGACAGGGGGAATTTCTCTTCTGGTCCAATCTCTTTGGAGTTCTGTCAGCTTTTTGTATGTTTATAGACATCTATTTCTTTAGGTTAGGGAAGTTTTCTTCTATAATTTTGTTGAATATATTTACTGGCCCATTAAGATGGGAGTCTTAAATTTCTTCTATACCTATTATCTTTATGTTTGATCTTCTCATTGTGTCCTGGATTTTCTGGATATTTTGGACTAGGAGCTTTTTCTGTTTTACATTGTCTTGGACAGTTTTGTCGATATTTTCTATGGTATTTTCTGCCCCTGAGATTCTCTCTTCTCTCTCTTGTATTCTGTTGTTAATGCTTGTATCCATGTCGCTTCCTGAATGGTTTTCTACATCCAGTGTTGTCTCCCTTTGTTCTTTCTTCTTTGTTTCTATTTCCATTTTAAAATCCCGAAAAGTTTTGTTCAATTTTTTCACCCTTTTGGTTGTGTTTTCCTGTAATTCTTTCAGGGATTTTGTGTTTCCCCTTTAAGGACATCTACTTGTTTACTTGTGTTTAACTGCATTTTATGTCCTTCTTAAAATCCTCCTTCATTATCATATAATGTGATTTTATATCTAAATCATTCTTTTCCAATATGTTTAGATATGCAGTATTTTATGTGATGGGGGATCTGGGCTCTCATGATGCCATGCAGTCTTGGTTTCTGTTGCTTAGGTTCCTGCACTTACCTGTAGCCATTAGGTTGTCTCTGGTGTGTGCTTGCTTTGCTGTTTCATGTGGTTGTGTTCTTTCCTTTTATTTATATAATGGATTTTGTTGATAGTTTTTCATATATTGAACCATCCCTCCATGCCTGGGATGAAGCCTACACGATCATGGTGGATGATTGTTTTGAAGTGCTCTTGGATTCGGTTTGCCAGAATATTATTGAATATTTTTGCATCGATATTCATAAGTGAAATTGGTCTGAAGTTTGCTTTCTTTGTTGGGTCTTTGTGTGATTTAGATATAAGTAATTGTGGCTTCATAGAAGGAATTCGGTAGCGCTCCATCTGTTTCTATTTTGTGGAATAGTTTGGATAGTATTGGTATGAGGTCTTCTATGAAGGTCTGACAGAATTCTGCAATGAACCCTTCTGGACCTGGGGTCTTTTTGGATGGGAGACCTTTAAGGACTGCTTCTATTTCGTTAGGAGTTCTGGGGTTGTTTAAATGGTTTATCTGTTCCTGCTTTAACTTCTGGACCTGGTGTCTGTCTAGGATTGTCCATTTCCTCCAGATTTTCAAGTTTTGTAGAATATAGGCTTTTGTAGTAGGATCTGATGATTTTTTGAATTTCCTCTGATTCTGTAGTTATGACTTCATTTTCATTTCTGATTTTGTTAATTTGTACATATTCTCTGTGTCCTCTCAGTAGTCTGGCTTAGGGTTTATCTATCTTGTTGATTTTCCCAAAGTACCAACTTTTGGTTCTGTTGAATTTTTGTAAGGTGCTTTTTATTTCTACTTGGTGATTTCAGCTCTGCTTTTGATTATTTCTTACCTTCTACCCTGCCTGATTGTATTTGCTTCTCTCTGTTCTAGATCTTTGAGGTTTGTTGTCAAGCGGCTGATATATGCTCTCTACTGTTTCTTTCTGCAGGCACTCAGAACTATAAGTTTTCCTCTTAGCACAGCTTTCATTGTGTCTCATAAGTTTGGGTTTGTTGTACCTTCATTTTCACTAAATTCTAAGAAGTCTGTCATTCCTTTCTTTATTTCTTCCTTGACCAGGTTATAATTGAGTAGAGCATTGTTCAACTTCCATGTATATGTGGGTGTTCTTCCCTTATTTTTGTTGAAGACCAGCTTTAGCCCGAGGTGGTTTGATAGGATTCTTGGGATTCTTTCTATCTTCATGTATCTGTTGAGGCCTGTTTTTTGACCAATTATATGGTCAATTTTGAAACAAGTAGCATTAGGTGGTGAGAAGAAGGTACATCCTTTTGTTTTACGATAGAATGTTTTATGAACATCTGTTAAGTCCTTTTGGTTCATGACTTCTTTTAGTTTGTCTAGGTCTCAGTTTAATTTCTGATTCCATGATATTTAGGATTGAGAGTTCATCCTGGAGTATTTTTCCTTTGATGAATATGAAGTGTCCTTCCTTATCTTTTTTTGATGACTTTTAGTTAAAAATTGATTTTATTCGTTATTAGAATGGCTACTCCAGCTTGCTTCTTCTGACCATTTGCTTGGAAAGTTGTTTCCCAGCCTTTCACTCTGAGGTAGTGTCTGTCTTTGTCTCTGAGGTGTGTTTCCTGTAGGCAGCAGAATGCAGGGTCCTCGTTGCGTATCCAGTTTGTTAATCTATGTCTTTTAATTGGGCAGTTGAGACCATTGATGTTGAGAGATATTAAGGAATAGTGATTATTGCTTCCTGTTATATTCATATTTGGATGTGAGATTAGGTTTATGTGCTTTTCTTCTCTTTGTTTTGTTGCCAAGACAATTAGCTTTTTGCTTTTTCTAGGGTGTAGCTTGCCAATGTACGTTGGACTTTACCTTCTATTATCTTTTGTAGCACTGAATTTGTAGAAAGATATTGTGTAAATTTGGTTTTGTCATGCAATATCTTGGTTTCTTCATCTATGTTAATTAAGAGTTTTGCAGCATACAGTAACCTGGGCTGACATTTGTGTTCTCTTAGGGTCTGTATGACATGTGTCCAGGATCTTGTGGCTTTCACAGTCTCTGGTGAGAAGACTGGTGTGATTCTGATAGGTCTGCCTTTATATGTTACTTGACATTTTCCCTTACTGCTTTTAATATTCTTTCTTTATTTTTTGCATTTTGTGTTTTGACTATTATGTGATGCGAAGATTTTCTTTTCTGGTCCAATCTATTTGGAGTTCTATAGGCTTCTTGTATGTTTATGGGTATATCTTTCTTAAAGTTAAGGAAGTTTTCTTCTATGATTTTGTTGAAGATATTTACACTTCCCTTGAGCTGGGAGTCTTCACTCTCTTCTATACCTATTATCCTTAGGTTTGATCTTCTCAAAGTGTCCTGGTTTCCTGTATATTTTGGACCAGTAACTTTTCTGTTTTACATTATCTTTTTTT